>NC_136696.1:2803648-2947015 GCF_947650265.1 Symphodus melops | reverse complement strand
GGGGAGCCATGAGAACAGGCTAAGTAGAGCACTGGAGCAAAACCCAGGAAGGTTCAAGCTAAAATGGATCCGAGCATAACGTCAACACCAGCAAATCTCTCCAACATGCACAGGGACAAAGTCCTGGAGCCGCACATCTGCACACATCTGCACACAACTGCACACATCTGCACACATCTGCACACATCTGCACACATCTGTACACATCTGTACACATTTGCATATAAATTGTCCGAAGCTAAAGACCCTGTGCTTAAAATGATGCAATGAAATCTGTTTTTATTTCGCCACCAATTATTAATAATACTGAATGTTGCTACATTTCAGCCCCTCCACACACACACACACACACACACACACACACACACACACACCACACACACACACACACACACACACACTTGTGGTTCAATTTACGATGCATATTTGTATTTTTCAGTGTTTTCACATAAACGTTACATACTGCAAACGGCATGGTTGGTGGTGATTGTTGCTGAGAGTCACTAGGTTCAAAGGGGGGGGGGGGGGGGGTGGTAGGGGGGGGGAGTTGAAGGTCCTGCATGTGTCCCACCACAGTCACAGTGATCTGAAGGACCATCTGATGAAAGGGTTTCCTGCAGCTTTCATCTCCACAATGTGTTTTGATGGGGAGAGTTTCCTCACAGCTGAGTCAAAAAAACAGCAACATGTTGTGAGAGCAGACTTCAGTCACTGCAGCTCGCACTAGATGAGACATTCTTCGGCTTTCTCAAAGTCAAACGCAGTGTTTTTGGAGAGTTCAGACTCATGCAAATAAGACGGGTTCAAGGTGTGTGTTATTATTAACCGTGCAGAGGTTTCAGTGTTACTAAATACACGTGTTGGAGAACTTTTTCAACCTTTTCGTTTCTTCTTGGATTCAAAAGATTTTTTACTCGGTCTTGTCTCGACTCATCAAGACGGTCAAGACCACCACTGATTGGCTGCTTGTCCACGTCCCTCTGTGACCAGAAGGAACAGACAGAATCACTTTATTTGTAGTTTGATTTGTGAAACCCTGAAAGCCCATACGTGATAGAAAATAACAGAACTTGTTTTTCACTCTTCTTTGAACGTCACCGAGCAGACCAGTTTCTGTCCTTTGATTGTATCATGTTTTACCCTTCTTGCTCCTTTAGGATCTTTTTTTGATACCCAGCTATGTCACCCACCTGTTTCCAGTCAACTTTATTAACTGTGATCAGGTGTTTTATTAAAGAATTTCGCTACTGTCACCGCTTTGAGAAACTCCTGAGAGTGCAAAAGTTCAAACATGGCCAAAGAAATATTTAAGGAATGAAAAGTTCATTTAATGAAAAAAAAAGTGGAAACTGCTTCCTCAAGTTTGATTGTTGCATTTTCTGAAGAGACACGAAATCGACCTTTTTCTCTTGACTCTTTTTGCTCTGTGCATTTGGGGTGCTGCATGTATCTGTCCACATGTGTACACAGCTGTTTTGGCTCCCTCTCTTTAATGTCCCTGGTGAAACTCTATATCCATTCAAACAGGCTGTTAGCGCAGGCTCACGCTGACCTGCGTCCACCTCTCTCTCTCTCTCTCTCCCGCCTTCCCTCTGCTATCGCCCCTCGCAGTCTCCTTCACGTCCCCGGCAGCCCCTCGACAGATATCTGGGCTCATTGTGTGTCAAGGTGTCTTTGTGTTTTTGTGTAATGCTGCCCTGAGATACTGTTGCCAGAGTGTTTGTCTGGGTGTCTGTTCCCTTGCTGCCCCTGAGACCCCCAAATATCTGTCTGTGACCGCAGCTCTTCACTGAGCGATGTGCTTCTCCCACTCGCTCACTCGCTCACTCGCTCGCTCGCTCTCGTTGCATCTCGGCCTTTTCTCCTTTTCCGTAGTTTCTCATCATCTGCGCTCCCGGCGCCTTTCTATATCAGACGTAGCTCAGTGTACAGTCGACCACTTGTGCCCTCTTTTCACTTTGCATCCTCATCAGCGTGCTGTGAAAAGAGGGCAGGGGGGCTACATGAGAATGATGCTGTTACTGTAAGCATGTGAGGTATGTTCACTTCTCCTCAAAAGCCCCTTAGCTGCCCCTTCGGCTCTCACCTATCACCCCTCTGCAGGACGATAAAGCCCTATATCCCCCCCCCCCCCCCCCCCCCGCCCTATATCCCCCCCCCCCCCCCCCCCCCCCACACACACACACACACACACACACACATTCTCTCTTGCCCTGATATGGGTTCCAGCAGGACCGATTCCAGACCCCCCTCGTCTCGCTCTCTCTGCAATAAAAACCTTGCCAGAGCCCGCTCAGGCTTAGAAAGGGGAGAGGGGGGGGGGGGTCTTAGCCTAGTTACCATGGTTACAGCAATCAGCATTATAAACTCCATGCTTTAAATGAAACTTTCCAGCCCTTAAGCTGCGGCAGTCATGCTGTTAACATGTTATTAATAGATGTTTCAGTTTCATGTTAATCCGGCCTGTTTGAAGTCACAGAGACGAGCAGATTCTGTTTTATAAAGGTTTGAATGTTTTTGGGCTGAATGTGACAAGTTTGACCAAAATCGTCCCCAAAACTCAAAGAGCTGTTCAACATCGGACTCCTGTCTGTTCTCTTTGTTTCCTCACAAGAAGTTTATTTAGATGTTTTTCTATAAGATGATAGATATGTGTTTAAACTACCTCTGATATGATCACTCTTCACATAGACGTGTGCACTCGTCTTATCAATAGTTAGCCGCGTAGCTGGCGTGATTGACAGGTTCGTCAAGAGGGTTTAAACCCGCCTCCAGCTCTCATCCTGCCGTAAGGTTGACTGAAAGTTAGGCTGAGACATCATGTCCAGCTGGGACACATGGCACAGACATTTACCAGTGATTGCACGCTCTGTCTTTGAGGGGAGCTCCGTGTGCTGTCTGATTTTATTTCATCGCCTTTGGGAAAGTGAAACAAAATCAAAAACCTGTTTCGACACCACAGCAACAAACCTAAGCTCGCCATGTTGGGCAGTTCCTTGTTTTTGAACAGCCTGAGTGGGCGGTCTCCAGCTTGTGAAACTCCCTGTTTCTGGGGCCTCCCTGTCCCGTCTGAGCATGTGCAGATCGCTGCTGCCAGCTTTTTCAACAGCAACCTAAAAACACGAGCACATCGTCCCCCGTACCTGCCACCTTCCTCTGGCTCCCTGTTGGTGTTGGAATAAATTTAGATTCTTTTTCTGTCCCTGATATTTATCAGACCGCTTCTATGCAACCAAACAAAGTCACTCCTGTCCTCCGAGCAGTCCCAGCTCGTCGTCCCTCTGGCTCCACTCAGGTGGGTCGGGCTTTGTCAGGTGTGTGAACGACATTTCACTAAAAGTTGACGCAACATTCATTGTTTTTATTATTGCTTTTTTTACACTGTTTAATTTGCTTTTGTGGTGAAGCACTTTTTCTTTACGCTGCCCGGTTTAGAAATGTTTTTTTTGTTGACAGCTCCCTGGTCCATGCGATGCTTCGATGATGTCCTCCTCACCCTGTGTGTGCTGCACTCAGCTGCTCTCCATGAACTCATTAAAAGAGTGAAAAGAGCCTCCTCTCTGTTTTGACAAAGACATTTTATCCACGGCACAGTTACCATTCAGACTGCAGTTTTTTTTTTTAAAGCAGCAGAACCGCTCAGTGTGCTGTTATAGATATTTTTAAAACTCTGATATCTCACCCCGCGTGTCTTCTTCTTCCCCCACAGGGCTCCAGAGATCATCCTGGGCCTGCCGTTCTGTGAGGCCATAGACATGTGGTCCCTGGGCTGCGTGATAGCCGAGCTCTTCCTGGGATGGCCCCTCTACCCGGGGGCTTCAGAGTACGATCAGGTAACACATAATGACTGCCTGGACCTTCAAGCTGTCTCCTGACCCCCCCGAGCTCGCCGCTGTGTGTTTGAATGATTGACCCATGAATCCACGTGCATTCACAGTTGTGTTTATGTGGATGCTTTTCTGTTTGCTCTCATTGAGTGTGTGCAGGGGAGTGTGTTTGGGAGGGCGGGACGCCGCTCAAATCCCCCTGACATCCCCCCTGATGATGCTTGTGCAGCCTCCCTGTTTATCTGAACAGATGCCACAGAGCCACTTGTCCAATTAGCGCAGCCCCTGTGCTCCAGAGCAAGACATCGCTGCGCTCCCCTCTCTCTATCAGTCAGACGAGGCTCAGCGGGAAAACCTTGAGCGAGTTGTGCTCCATCACTGAACAAGCTCGCCTGATTTTTCACAAGCCCAAAAACTTAGCAAAGCGTCTCATTTACAAGTCTCAAATCAATCTCTTGTGCTTTGCATAATTCAAACCAGATAAGTCTGGAGAAGTTAATGTCAGCGAAGATTTTTAAAGTGCCAGAAGGGGCATCCATCCTAAAGTTTAAACCTTTTTATTTTATGTCTTCGTCTGCAGGAGAGATTCACAGTGGTCCCCAATTAAATGAGACGAATCATGCAAGTGGTGTAGAAAAAAATCTCACGTGCATTTCATCATCTTGTGTCCTGCAGATCCGGTACATCTCACAGACTCAGGGTCTGCCTGCAGAGTATCTGTTGAGTGCAGGGACAAAGACCACCAGGTTCTTCAACAGAGAGACAGACTCCACCTATCCTCTCTGGAGACTTAAGGTACGACACACACACACACACACACACACACACACACACACACACACACACACACACCAAACACACCGAAAATAAGCTCAACTCCGTCCCACCGTGTGAGCCGCTAACCGCCATGTTTGTGGATGTAAACAAAGTGAGCGGGTAATCAGAGCTGATTTGATCTGTTTGCACGATTTGTCTAAATGCTTGTCAAAATATCTAATTACACTGATTTTAAGCCGCATGTTGCTGAAAAGTTCAGATCAACATCTTATTTTGAAATCATAACAGTCAGGAAGGAAGCAAGATTTATAACAATTTAAAGTTTTTATTATTATTATTTTTAAAACAGAACAAAGCAAACAACATAAAATAAATTAAATTATTTGGATGCCTTCAGTATGTATAAATTAAAAAAAAAACATTTTCAGTCCCAGTTTGAAGTATTATTAGTAATATTATTTATTTTACAGAAAAGAGCAGTAAGAGTCATTCATAAAGTCCACCACACAGTACACCAATAGATTTAGATTTAGTTGAGTTACAGACACTCATAGTTAAGCATAGTGAAGTTTTTTCAGAGGAGACTAGTTTGCACGGACATCTTTAAAACAGATGTTTATTTTTGTTCCAGGTATCAAATTGTTTAATTCTCTAACTTACGAATTGAAGAGCTGTGCTCAAATATTTCAGTTTAAAAAAATATTTTTAGACTGTATGAAATTGGCAATTAGTGTTTGGTGTGTTTTTTTCTCCTTATTAACTTGGAAGTGAAGTCAAAGAATTGTCAGAATTGTTTTGTGCTGCCATGGAATGTATCACTAATACGTTATTGGACAGACCATCCAGACATTTCTTGTTTTTGTTTTTGTTTTTTTGAGTAAGGGGTCAGGTAAAAATAAGATGTATTCTTCTCCCTGCTCCTCTTCTGAACATGATAGGATTTATTTATTTATTATTACTTCCTGTTTTCCTGTGAAAACAGGAAATGAAATGAAAAAAAAAAGAAAAGAAGTGAAAAATAGGACCCGTCAGATGTGGGATTTTTGAGACTGATACCGATAATGGGGAGAGGAAAAAAAAATCAAATCCTAATCAGCTGATATCTTTCATGGATCTATTTTGATCTGTAGAGATGAACAGATATACTGTAGATATTTACAATGTTTGTGTTGATCACCTGAATGCAGTTATCAGGTGACTGTGGTTTGAAACAAGTGTCGATAGATAAACACACGGTGGAGCTCTGAAGGAGCCCAGCTCAGAGTGTGTTTGACATTAACTCTTCTCACTGTCTGTCAGTGTGGGCCGCTCCATGAGGAGGGCTGAGCTGCTCCTTTTCTAAACTTTAACATGTGTGCTACACGGTGAATTCCCTCCCTGAGTTCTTGACCGTATCGAGCTGCGAACAGCGATCCACCTCTGCAGGGTGTGGCATGTTGTATGCATGTGTTTTCTTTAAATCTTTGTCACATGCCTCACTGTCAACAAGTCTTAATGACTCGTCTTATATATGAAAACACAGAGTACATATTGTACATGCTGTCATGCATGCTGCTCACGGGCTTTTAGCAGCTGTCAGTGAGCTGCACCACTTCAGTCTCCTCTTCAAAGTGCATGACCTGTTGAGTTATGGGAAATTAAAACACAAGCCTGTTGCTTCAAACATGAGTGTTTCCAAGTTCCTGCAGATAAGACTGAAGAACAACACAAAGGGAATGCTGACCTTACACCAGATGACAGTTCAAGTGATTTCTAAGTCACAGACTAATTTCCAAAGTGGGAATAAAATCCTGAGAGTTTTTGAGTCAGAGCGAGCGAGTCTTTTCTCATCTTAGTGTTGCAATAAAATCAATCTATCATGTGACCTCAGTCAACAACCAATAGGAGCGCTCTCATCAGAAACAAACAGGAAGCTGCACACTTGTAAACACAGGGGGGGTAAGATAAAAAAAAAAAGTAAAAATGATCCTACAGATGCAAACAGAGTTTACATTATATTCAGGATCAGATGATCCAGTTTAACTATCTAATAATATTAATAACATAGCATCTTCAAATGCATCAGATTTATGCAACAAGATGTCACAAATACTAAATAAAAGTGATTTTAATGAATCTGCTTCGTGGAATTTATGTAGACGACAGGTCAGGAAGAAATGTCCAAGCTCGTCGTAGAGACCCTGCGACTTCCCTCAGTCTTTGCTCAGTGACTCACAGGAGAGAGTGTCAGACGTCGGACTGCTGAGTGTTTTTGAAGCTTTTTGGAGCCTGTAAGGTATAAAGATAGAAACAGGACGATATTAGCTTGTATTTGGAAAAGGCTGATGTTTACCACTGCAGACTGAAAAGCAGCCTAATGATGCTGTAAAGCGAGTGTGAAGGTAGATAGCTACAGTAAACATTCATTTGACTTACTCACGTTGTGTTTGCAGCTGCTGTCATTTAAAGTTACCTGATGATCGTTTAAGAGGTTTCTAAAATCAACGCAGATATGTTTTTTTTTATGTGCGTCATTCTTTCATTCATTTGTTCCTGTTTTAATGTGGACTGCAGTGAATTTGAGCCCATATTCACTTTCTGTGTGAAACCAGAGTGTGTACAGTGCTCTTTAAATTTCGTATATTGTCTCATCATCGGAGTCTGTGTCTCTACATGTCCCCCCCCCCCCCCCACCTTCCCTGGCTGTTAGATGAGTGTTTGTTTGCTACCCCAGGGTTGCTCAGAGGGCAAGCCGAGTCCTGCTGCACATCAACAACAAGAGGCTGTAATGAGCCAAATGTAAATAGTGCGTTTTCCAGAGGGGAAGTGTGATGGGATATGAGAGCAACATCTGCTTCTTGTCTCCAACAGACTTCAGAGGACCACGAGGGTGAAACAGGGATCAAGTCCAAGGAGGCTCGCAAGTACATCTTCAACTGCTTGGATGATATGGCGCAGGTAAACGCTGGACGTTATAATGACGTATTTGCTTTTTCTCCGTCTGTAACTCCCTCACATTTGAAGCTCCCACTGACAGGTCTGCTCATGTCCCGGGACAGTTAGATCGATCACATCCTGAGAATTATCAATCAAATATTTGAAATCCTTTCAAATATTTATGCTGCCAAAGCCTGGTCTCCAGATCTCTCCCTGCTGTGCTGCTACATTGAATTTTACAGGGTGAAATGAAAGCAGCTGTTCACAGAAAAAACAAAACCCTCTCCTGCACTCTGCCTCTGCTCCTCATTCTCCTTAACCGCCGTCTAATAAGTTACAGACTGACATTGGAGCTGAGCATGTGGCGGCGCTGCTTAGCGTGTTTGATATGTGCAGTTTGCTTCCTGATTCAAAGTGGAGGGAGTGTTGTGGCTTTGTCCCTACTTTGTACGTCGACAGAACATGTGAGCATGTCGAGGGCACGAAAGCTTTGACTCTTTATAAAACACGAACACCTTCCAGAAGTCCCCCCCCCCCCCTCCCAGTTTCTCAAGAGCAGCTCAGCGGCTCGTGCAGAGTGTTGTATCTGCTAGCTTCACCTGTGGGAATCTGCTTGTTTAGATGCTGTTGCATAACTCCAGGAAGTGACTTTTATATCGCAGCTTTTCACATGTGGGGGAAAAAACACACACACACACTGCTACTGATCTTATGTCACTTTGACTCAGAGGGATTTCTACTCTGTCCATGGCTGGAAAGTTCACATGCAGCCATGACATTTTGATAGTACGTGCGTGACAGTGAGGCGATAAGTGAGTGTTGTTTGGCCAAATACCGGTCCTGCTGGCAAACATGGCAGCGCTGATGGAAAATTACAATGTCCTTTGCGGTACCCTTCGAAATCTGCAACGGTACGCTCTCTTGTCATCATTGCGCCTTGATCCTGCCTCTGATAGCCAAGAGAGATAAGAGCGAAGCAGGTGACTTATTATGTTTTGGAATAAGGCCACAGACAGCCAGCAGCAGACGGTCTGCGTGGGTACATCACACGTACAGTGACTTAACTGATGGAGACAATTATGGTTGTCCAGTACTGCCCAGGGCCGATGTCAGGCCTGTTTGGGATCGCATACAGTCAGCTGGGACTCGATGCTATCGTTGCCTGGGCTTGCTGAATTCACAGTTACACACACACACACACACACGCAGCACTGGATTTTAATGAAAGCAACCTGCACTGGTAATATATCCCCTGGGTCATCTTCGCTCCTACGCTTCAAGCTCTGTGTCCCGTCTTCAGCTCACCATGATAACACAGAGGAGACACGGCAGAGCTGCACAAGCCTAATGTGGGAGAAAACTGCCTATTTTGCCCCATCTCGCCACCCTGACTATATAAACAAGTCAGCATTGTGGACATCTGTGTCTGCGTGTATAATGGATGATATAGCTGAAGGCCCTGAAAGACACAGAGAGGCAGGGTGCCAGGGAGAGATAATGAAGCTCCTTTCAGTCGTGGGAAATGTTGAGAGGCTTTAGTCACAAGTATTTTTAATTTGATTAAATCAGACGCTAACTGCGGGACCTCACTGGAGGTTCTCGCGCTGGGAAAAAAAATGTCTTCACTTTGATCTGCAATCCTTCGATGCCTGCGTGGACAGGAGTGAAGCCGAGACGAGCAGGCGCAGCATCGTCCAATCGTTTCCTGTCTTTTATCACGAGCTCTCTTAACGACACATTTCCTTTCCTCTACTCCTCTTCGCGGCTGAATCGTAGGCCGGGCACCCTGCATGCCGAGCTTCCACGTCTCCCGAGGCGTAGCCCGATCTGTCTCACTCGCTCGACATCTGCCATGGCTGCCCGCTCTCCAGAGCAGCATGTCAGAGCGCCGCACTGCACAGATGTGGCTCCATGAGCAGACGTTGACATGCGAGACACGCAAGGATGACCGCGTGGGTCGAAGCTCCTCGTCCTACTGTTTCTTAGAGAAGATTTTTATTTCTATTACAAAGTAGAAAATGTTCATCCTTGCCGTTATTGATCGATATTTCATATCGAGTCATTTCAGTTAAAAGATGAAGGATGAGGGGTGAATTTATTTTTGTAAAGCGTGGTTATCGAGTCGCACCTCGACCACCTCTCACCGGCTGTGAATGTTCAACCAAAACTGTGCTCACTTCCCAAAGTCATCTCTCCCGCCGGCTGAGGACGGCGTGATTATTTCTCACCCATTCTGCAGATTATTCCTTTATCAAAGCCAGCGGAGGTGGCGAGCGGAGAGGAATGGTTACAGAGCCTGAATAACCTGCACAGAGAAAGAGAATTGAATCAGATTCGCGGCGTTGACTGGCAGCACATCTGATAGACCCTGGAGCAGGCCTACAGATAAGCACCGCGTCTTTATTAAAAACAGGCCCGCTGCCTCTGCATGGCAGCCACAATAAACAAGGCTGGCTGTCTGCTGCCACGAAAATCAGCTTGTTCCCTAATGCTCCGAATCGCCATCATGTGACCTTGCCCCACTTTCTTCATTTATCACCCGACATGACAAGCGTGGAAGTAAACCCGTCCTCTGCCTGACAAATGAGCTCCTGTTAGTGACGTAGCTCTTGTACTTATTCCGATCCAAAGCAGCTTCTCAGACTTGCTTCAGAACATATTGAGATATATATGTTTAGTTGTCTCGTCCCCGTCCTCAGAGGGTTACAAAATGGTGTTCTTTGTGAAAGGGCCTCATGAACGACGTGCATTTATCGGGTTCATGGTTTTTTTTTTGGTTTGCTTTCACGTCTCAGGAATAGATAAAAATCTCAGTGAAGGCGCCAGGAAGTATTTCAAGTGCTGCTAAAAATACAAGTGCAAATGTTTAAAATGTCACAGAGGTGCAAGGTTATGATACACACACACACACACACACACACACACTGAGACACACACTGAGACACTAACTGATGAGGCCTTGGGAGCATTAATATGCCTCTGAATGTGAACGACCTGTCAGAGAGAGTTTTCTTTCTGTCGCTGCAGAAACATTCAGGGCCTTGAATCATCATTGAAGAAGTCATTGAAAACGCTGAGGTGTGTGTGTGTGTGTGTGTGTGTGTGTGTGTGTGTGTGTGTGTGTGGGGTCTCCAGGTGAACATGACGTCAGACTTGGAGGGGAGCGAAATGCTGGCAGAGAAAGCCGACAGGAGGGAGTTTATCGACTTGTTAACGAAGATGTTGACCATCGATGCAGACAAGAGGATCACCCCCATCGAAACGCTCAACCACCCCTTCGTGACCATGACGCACCTCCTGGATTTCCCGCACAGCACACAGTACGAGGCGCACAGTTCTTTAATCCAAGCGAGTTCAACATTTCAACATTTAAATGACGTGTTCTTCCTCCCTGTGCAGCGTCAAGTCGTGCTTCCAAAACATGGAGATCTGCAAGCGCCGTGTCAACATGTACGACACAGTCAACCAGAGCAAGACACCCTTTATCGCCCACGTGGCCCCCAGCACCTCCACCAACCTCACCATGACCTTCAACAACCAGCTGAACACTGTGCACAGCCAGGTACGTCACAAAACAAACACGCGCCGCCCCTCACCACAATGCAAATCAGTGTTCGCTTTGGTTTTTCTGTCTGTTCCCCGTCGAATTATGAATGAAAAACTTGCATCGTGTATGCTGTTGGAAGCAGATAAAAGCGCAGATTAAAGCGAAAGTCCATACGACTTCGTAAAAGATTCAGAGAATATTCATCGAGATTCTTGAGCGTTTCCGTATATAAATTCATAATTTCATGTGCATCATAACGGATGATCAGAGCGACGCTGAAATCCTGGAGCAACAACATGACAGATGGATGTTCCTAACATTCCCCTGGCATGCTGTCTTTAGCAAATAATTGTATTTTAAACACTCACTTGTCTGATGTTGAACAGCTTAGCAGAGCGTGAGCTGCTGTTTGCTCTCTTTGTTCTGCGTTTTTTTTCTTCCTCCTCAGTCTTCCTGTCTGTCTGCACGTTTCCATGCTTACCGGCCTGCCTTTCTGCCTTGCTGCATGTATATCTGTCTGCCTGCATTTCTGTCTGTGCCTCAGGTCCTGTGGGATTGTCACAAAGTGCTGATTACACACATGACAAGCCCCACTTCCTGCTTGCCTTGCATTCTGGAGCTTTCAGGCCTTAAGAATCCCTTTACCAGGCTTCCTCTCCTCTTTCCCTTCTCTCACTCCGGTCCTCCTCTTGTCTTCTCTTCTCTTCTTTCCTTCCTCCCGTTTTCTCCGGGTTGAGCCCATGGTGCTTTACCGCGTCGTTCCTGTACCGTCTGCGAATCGAAATTGCTGACATTTGGCTTATGCCGGAATCACCCTGCTTCGGTTTGCAAGGTTTTCCAGATTGAGCTTAGTTACCGCTCCTCCCCCCCCCCCTGTCCTCCAACCCCTTCTCTTTAGTAAACAGAGTTCTTTATCACCAACTGTATCGAGCTAGCCCACACTGTGGAGCATGCGACAAAAACCCCATCTTGCTGTGATTTAAATGGATTAACATTCCCTCCGCTTGTCTTTTCGGTGCCGGGCTCTCAGGGCATATAGACAGACTTAAGTCAGTGATTTATCCAGCTCCATTCATTTGCAAGACTGGGATGCATCTTTGGCTTGTGTTTTGCTGCTTCCGTGCTTGTGTATGATGAATGCCACCGCGCCTTATTGATTATGTTCCCTCCCCTGGTGTTTATCGAACACGCTAAAGAGAGCAAATGAAAAATGAAAGGGCTGTCTCTGTGTTTCCCTCCCGCCTCTCCGTGCGCTTAATGAAAGGGCTAAAATTAGACAAGAGGAGCAAATAGTACTTACAAGCTGAGCAAACTGTGGCTCTTCAAAGCATTTGTTTGTATCCATGAGAGTCGCAGGCAGTCTTTGGATTCCTCGGCTCGTTTTAGTGGCCAAGTCATGCTGGAGGTGCAGAAGCTTCCATAATTACACAATGACCCAGAGCTGTGAAATAATGCTCCTGTCAGCTGTATTGATTTGCAGGCTGCATAGTAAAGCTGTAACATGAAATGTCACATTTTTGCTGCAGCTTATGATAATGGCTCATATTGATTCTGCAGCATTTACATTCAAACAGACTCATAATTTGATTGCGGCACTCATCGTTTAAGTGTGATGACATGGCAGAGCGCCGCGCTGCTGTGTGCTTAATTGTTGCTGAATTTTGTAAACGAGACATTTAAGAGAGTCATTCAGTTCATGTTCAGAGTGCACGGTCCCCCTCTGCATGTAGCGGGTCTAAAGAAGTCCGCTTTGTTTTACCAGGAAACACCAGAGGTGGGAAAAGTTCACACATTCTTCACGTGCTCTGCAGTAAAAATAGAAGAGCTGAAGTTATAGCCTCCCCTCCTCCCAAAAAAAAATTGTTCTGAATGTAGCAAAAGTAAAGTATAAAAGTAAAAAGCAGCATTAGCAGTAAAAGGTTTATTTCTAAGGCTTTTATTCAAAGACTCCCAGCCTGTTATTCTCCGGCCCTTTGAGGTTAAAGTCGGCCTTTGTTTTGGGAAGGAGCTAAATAATGCAAAATAAGAATAACTGTTAATCGCTGAAAATACTACAAAGCTCAAATGGTGGAATGTTTTTTAAAAGTGCAAGAGGTTAAAGTAAGAAGCAGTCAGGAAAATAAATCACTGATACCTGAAAACTGATGCGTCGTTATCAAAGTATCTGTCTGAATGTGCTCTGGTGGCAATTTCTCTCACTGATGGTTGATTATTCTTTGAATTGTTGCATTGATTGGATCCCTGCACACATTCTTTCTCTCCTAATTAATCAAATCAACGCCCTGCATATTTTAAGACGCGATCAAATCAGTTCTGCAATTTCTTTATTCTTCAATCAGGTTCCATTAATGATGCACTGCCATCCATCCTCTCTTGATCGGGATGTTGTTTTCCTTTCTTTTTTTTTTGTGCATCGTTTCGTGAGAATATATTTTTATCTTTTTGTTTTATACCATGCCTGCTTCCTTGGAGCACTTCCTCCTCCCTGTCATTCCCATCAGAAAGCCTCCATGCTCATGATTTTATTTTGGTCCCATCATTCCTTTAGGCCACCAACCTGGCTCCCTCCTCCACCAACAATGCCACCCTTTCCTTTGCAAGTCCTGATGTCTCCATACTAAACTACCAATCTGCACTCTACCAGCCCTCCGCTGCCTCCATGGCAGCCGTGGCCCAGAGGAGCATGCCCCTGCAGCCGGGGGCTCCTCAGCTCTGCGCTGCCCGGCCTGACCCCTTCCAGCAGGCGCTCATCGTCTGCCCACCTGGCTTCCAAGGTAAGGAGGCCTCACCAGTCACTATGCATTAGTGTAAATGGATGGGATATCTGGTCATCTGTGCAACAAAAAAAAAAGAAAGATGTCCGCTGTGAGCAGCTGCTCTCCAACACACCACAACATGATACCACACATACAGCGCTGCTCTGTCTGGATTTTTTATTCTATCTCAGTGCACAGACGTTTGTCCCTGTATGTTGACTCTGTTTGTTTTTCCGACGCCAAAGGCAGCGTCAATCCTACCATACAAACTGTGATTCAATGATAACTTAATGAAGCAATTAATCATTTGAACGGATATTTATATCTTTGTGTAACGCTTGCTCAGCCCCCCCTTTGTCTCCTCTCTGTTTGCTCTGGGAGGGCAGAAGAGCTCGGAGGCATCTTGTAGTTTTTATTTATGGTTTCTGCGGGACTGCTGATAAAAAGAATCTCCATTATTAGAAGCGGCTTTTTATACTATTGCCATGACTACTGTTTTTGTTTTCCTTAGTGGTGTTGCTATGTTTGAACACAGCAGAAGGATTTGGACATCTGTTGAATGCAGATTAATCAGTGTGCATATAGTACATGTTATCTTTTCTGTCACTGTATTTCATAGACGGCATGCTGTTGGTTTTAAATGACAGATGGGGGTACAGGGGGGGTGGATATCGCTATGTGTGTTTGTTTACATCCTCTGTTCATGTGCAGGGCTGCAGGCGTCCCCTTCCAAGCACACCAGTTATTCTGTGCGGATGGAGAATGCTGTTCCCATAGTGACCCAGGCCCCTGGTGCCCAGCCTCTTCAGATCCAACCGGGTCTGCTCACACAGGTAGGAAGACATTTCAGCAACATAGTTACTGAGGGTCTGAGCAATTCTCCTGCCTGTTAGAGTTGGAACAGCATGCATA
Source organism: Symphodus melops (assembly GCF_947650265.1). Lineage (NCBI taxonomy): Eukaryota > Metazoa > Chordata > Actinopteri > Labriformes > Labridae > Symphodus > Symphodus melops. Next base: position 2,932,280 of record NC_136696.1, on the reverse strand, counting down.
AATAAGCCTTCACTAAGAATAGTATCCATCGATGGAAGCTGGAAATCACTCAATGTTCGTGACCCGGCCCCTGCTGGCAGCTGTGTTTTTTTTCCTGAGCGCATTCAGGCCAAGCTCTCCTGTGCATTGCTTCCTGCCTCTGTGTCTCTCGCTCCTCTCTCTCTCTGCTGCCCCGCTCTCCTGGAGGCTGAGGCTGACACGGTCTGATGCACACAAAGGCAGGAGCCTTTTGCACAGACTCGGCCGTCACTGGAGCCTGCACAGTGGAGCCGGAGCTTTAGCTGCTAGTCTACTGTTGTCAGACGTAACTGAGAGTGACTGAGCATCACTCTCTCTGCTCTGACTTACACACACACACACACACACACACACACACACACACACACACACACACACACACATGTTGTACATCTCTACCATCACCACACCACCTCTTTCCCTATGGAAATTTCCATGAGGGCTTTAAATATCCCTGAGAATCCAGGGAGTTTGAAGCACTCCCTTATCTCCAGTTAATCATGCAGTAGGCAGGCAGGGAGGCAGCAGCACTCTGTGTGTTAGTGTGTGCATGTGTGTGTGTGTGTGTGTGTGTGTGCGTGCCTGTGTTTCTATGGTGGGTTAATCTGTCAGATACCAAATGGTGATTAGCTTCAGGGCTGTTTCCAAGTCAGGCGCTCCAAATTACAGGCCTCAGAGGATCCTGGGAGGTCAGGAGAAGCTTGAATGAGGCTCTGCATGACCATAATATTAACAACACCGCAGATCCATGGATATCATTGATCTCTGAAAAATAGATATCGTACATAAATGACATGTTAAAATGATACGTCACGTGCAGCTCACACATTGCTGCCATGCTCTGCAGGTATCCCCCACCCTGTCTGTGCACATGTTAAACAAAGACAGGCTCTAGTTAATGTAAGCAGATGGTTTATATAGGCCAGCAGGCAGCACACCTAATAACTGGGTGTGCTGTGTGTGTGTGTGTGTGTGTGTATGTGTGTGTGTGTGTGTTTATTCCTTTACTGTGGGAGGTCTTGCAGGCTTGGCAGACTCCTTGTTTTCCTCTTGGTTGCATGCTCCCCACCTGTGCCTGCACCCACCCCACTGCTCACTGCTCCCCATGCACCCTTTGCCCACACTGGACCCATGCAAGGTTGGCCTTGAACTCCCCTGGGTGTGCAAAGTAAGGGAGGCTCCATGAAGGGAAGCAGGGGGAACCAGCAGGACCTTCATCTGGAGCAGGAATGCAGAAAATGTGGAAACAATTGGGGAGTGAGAGCTGGGGCTCTCAAAGCCCCGAGGTGACAAAGGGTTTTCACCCGGGGAGTGTAGGTCGAGGTGGGAGGCAGTGGGCCTGCTGATAGTGATGGTGGGCCATGAGAAGAAAAAGAAAACGGCTTCTTAACTGGGTTAGCATTTCAGGGCAGACAGGCTGGTTACACAATGCAGACGCAGAGCGAGAGAGGCATGTAGAGTGCCAGGAATGGAGATAGAGAGAGCGGGAGGCGGAGGAGCAGGAGATGGATGGATGTATTAGAGTGTCTTAATGGCATGTTGATAAAAGGCCTTGGATGTGGTCTTGGATGTAAAGACCATCACCAGTTCCAGAATGTTCCATTAGAGATGTCAGTCATCAGAGCACAGGCGAGGCAGCTGTGCTGGCCTGCAGATGCCCCCTGCAGCACTCAGAGAACAGGCCGCGAGGTTTGGACAACAACAATCTCAACTTCCACAAGGCAGAAAGCAGAACACAGAGCGAGCAGCTACTTTGTGTCAGAATATAATCGAAAGAGACAGTGCAGAGCCGGCGCATAAATACAAAGATAAAGGTTGAGATCAAGTTAAACGACAAGGGTGAAATAAAGCTACTGCAGCACATGCAGCGATTATCTGCTTTGCATTTTGTGTGCCGCCGCTCGCTCGCTCGCTCTCTCTCTCTCTCTTTCTTTTTTTATTGTCCTCCTCTGTTTCTGTTTAAACCTGTGTGTGCTGCAGCACATACTGATGCCGTTGTAAATAGATGTGCAAATGTGTGTTAAAGGAACAATTCATTAGCCCTGACATTAAAGTGCTAATCAATAGAGTTGCATTAAACTATTAGGCTTACACACACACAAACACGCTGAGGCATGCATGCATGCACGCACACTCATCTTGGCACATCTTGGGGCATAATGTGGCTGTTTCTCCTCCTCCTCATACAAAAGAGCCTCTCTCTCCGCAGCTTGAATAGAACTACAGATTTAATTAGAACATAGGCTGATTTCACACAAGTCAAACACATAATCACACTAACACTCGGGCACACACACACACATGCACTCACCTCCACATGCAGACACAGAAAGGAGCTGCTGTACTTCTTTATTAAGTCCTGCTCTTATCTCTTCTGTTGATGGATGTCTCCTTGAAGCTGGTGAAGTTCATTTTGCCTGCCCAGCAGCGAGTTTAACCAGATCTCACTCACTTTTGAAAACATCACATTGAGATTCATAATACTCTCAAACTTCTCAGCCGAGTTCAGAGGGGATCCTTTTTGTTTATGCATTTATTAGGTTTGAATTAAAACAAGCTAAATGAATTGGCCAAGTTAATCATGCATGACTTTGCCGTCCCATGTCAGCCTTTGTAAAAAAATAAAATCAATGGGCGTCACAGTTTGGATGTTGAGTTACATGGCAGCTTACTGTTCTTTCTGTCTCTCCCGTCTTCTCCATGTTTCCCCCCCCCCCCTCAGCAGGCCTGGCCCAGCGGCACCCAGCAGATCCTGTTGCCTCCAGCCTGGCAGCAGCTCACCCACACCTCAGTCCAGCATGCCACTGTCCTCCCCGACTCCATGAGCAGCACGCAGCCACTCGCCAACTGGAGGTGAGCTACACGGCTTCCTTACTTTAAACTGCTCCAAGCCACTCTTAGCCTATACTGATTTATAGATTTGGAGAGCCTTCATTGATGTCTGAATATTGTGGCCTCCTGGTTTTATTCGACTTTTTTTTTTTTTTCTCACAAAAGGATTTAGCTGGATAGATAAATCCAATAGGTTGACATGCCATTTAAAGCTCTGAAAACAAAGCACTTTGTGAAATCACCTTTCTGCACAGAACATCAGGCATGAGTCTGTAGTACAGGTCACATAAATTGATTTCAAAGGCCTGCAGTGGCTTTATGGCTTTTATAGGTCAAAATGTGGCAGGAGAAGATGGTTTTGTTATAGGACTGATTGAGCGAGGAGCCTGTACCTCAGTGACAGCCTGTCCTCTATCTTCAGTGAATCACAGTCCCCATGTGAACACTGGTGCTTGTATAAGAGCAGATTTACCTCGGGGAGATGGGATATATGTACACGAAGAGACATCACGTTGAGTACAGCCTGTCACTGCGATGACTCGATAAAAGGATGGATAGATGGGAGAAGGTGATCTGCAGGGAGATAAGGGAGGGAGGATGCAGGTATAGAATGTGTATGTGCACCACTGCTGGTACCATCAGTGCTCAAAAAAACATTCAGAGCTGTCCATCTGTGACCAGACACGCTGTCTCCATCCGCCCTCGGCCCCCTCCTGTCCGGCGGCAGCTCTGTTGTCCTCAGAGAAACGATTGGGAAAGTGTCGCACTTCCTCTGCAGAGCTATCGCTCCACAGCTGCTGGTGTCAGCTCCTCTGCCCTCCATCTCTGCTCCCTCCCTCCCTAACTCCCTCGCCTACTTTAAACCTCCGCTGCTCATCAAGTTAGCTGCTGCCACCTGCTGGATTCTGAAGGGAATACCCCTCTTCTATTTGATCCATTTTTATCTCTGCAGTAGTTTTGGACTTTACTCACTACCTCCCATGCTAGTTTATTGTTATTTTAGTAACGTGCAGCTGTGTTGTGTTTCAGGAATTCCCATCCTCATGGTAGCCATTATAATCCCATCATGCAGCAGCCAGCATTGTTAGCCGGCCACGTCACTCTCCCATCAAACCAGACGCTAAATGTTGGAGTGGCACATGTCATGAGGCAGCCTCCAGCCAATAACAACTCCTCTTCCAAAAAGAGCAAACAGCACCAGATGTCTGCCAGGTACGCTCAGATGACTCCACACTTCCTGTAAATCACGACCAGATCTTCACGCCTCGTGGCTTTCGATGTGGAGGCCTTCGATCTCCAGCATCTGTGTCACTCTCTTCTCTGTCTCTCCATCAGGAACATGTCAGCCTACGAGGTGTCGTCCTCTCAGGCGGTGCTGTCTCCGCAGCGCTCCAAGCGGGTGAAGGAGAACACGCCTCCACGCTGTGCTGTGCTACAGAACGGCTCCGCTTCCAACTGCCCGCCCCAGCAGGGATGCGGGGGCAGCAGTTGGGGGGGTAATGACGCCGAGCAAGCTTCCAGCACCACCCACGACCATCAGCACCAGCATCACGTCCCCAGACAGACCATAATCATCCCTGACACGCCCAGCCCAGCAGTCAGCATCATCACCATCAGCAGTGACACGGACGAGGAAGACGATCACAAACAAAACAACAGGTCGGTTCTGCTTCTTTTGAGGGATCACTCAGGTGATTATAATGTGCTGAAGACTCTCAGGCTCGTTAAAGCTAAACACATTACAAAGGATAAAAGTCACAGACTGACCATGACTGGAGCTGAGACATCTTTAAAAACACGACGTGTTGGAGCGAGGATTGTTTACACATGTTCAACGTGCCAAACTAAGATAGATCTATTCAGTGTTGCCATGGTACCAGACGTCTTTTTTTATATATAAATATCAGTGAAAACAAACCCTATTTAGTAGCCTATTTAAATAACCTAAAACATGTTTTGATGCCATGGCAATAAAAATAGAAAGTTTGGATTATTTCCCAAGTCTTGCAAGCAAACTCCTGCTGCACACTAAAATGTTCCCAATGTATTCAAACAGTTAAGACTTTGTCATCTTCTCCGCTCCCCATGTTATCAGAGAATTAAAAACAAAGAGTAAACAGATGGAAAAGTATCAAACATTTGAACTACCTTGGATCTCATGCCGGTCAGGGTTTTAAAGAGGCCTTCTGTCGAGTTTTAATCTGGATCGTCTGTCTCGAGTGTCACATGGTTACAAACCCTGGTGTTCCTCTGTGTGATGGACAATTTATTAAACGGGTGGATGGACAATAATGCTATCGAACACGAGCCAATCTTATCTGCTAAAAAAAAAAAAACAAGTACAGGTAGACCTGAAGGACATCAAATATCTAATAATCACGTAATGTTGATGTAACTCAATCAAGAAGTTGATGAAGCCCCCTTCCTTGTTTTTAAATGCAGGAAAGATAAAATAATGGGAAGAAATCAGCCGACATTGCATTCTTGATATATTTGAACGACTTGTTTTGTCGTTTTCTGACAGTAGTTATGTTGGATTATAAAGTTATGTTGGATTATAATAAGGGCCGTCAAATGATTACATTTTTAATTATGATTAATCACTTTTTTTTAATTGCATGTTTGAAGTTCCATTCATTTAAAATATAAACTGTTAGGATTTTATTTTGAATATTTGTACTGGCTTAAGCTCAGAGTACTTAACTTGCTTAGTGCTTTTATTTTGAAATAAAGTAAGGCTCTTCTAGTTGAAGGTTATGACAGGAAGTTCAGCACAGAAACAGGAAGTGGTTGGGGATCCCAGAGTGACGTCAAACAGCTCAAAGGAACGGTAAACAAAGGTCAATGTGTGATGTCATCAGGTGGATATGACTTTGGACTGGTCAGCCAGGGAGCACTATCTACGGTGAGCCTGAAGGGACAAAAAGCTTGAGATTAATCAGGATTATAAAAGATGAATATATCATTTGAGACCTTACTTAATCAGGTTTATGTAATTGATGTTGACAGCCCAAATAATAAAACATGTTTGATGACAAATGTCAATGTTTCAGAAATCACATGACCGTAAAAGACGGTGAGCTGAAGTTAAAAAACAGGTTCCACTCAAGTCAGAAATAAAGAAGGCTGCAGTGAGATCGTTTGTTATCTTATTGCACTGATGGCTTGAGTTGACTTCTCTTTGTTCTCCTCTTTGCTCCAGATCGTCGACGAAGCAGCGGAAGAATGTCATTAGCTGTGTGACGGTCCACGATTCACCCGACTCTGACTGTTCCAGCAACAACAGCCCGTACACTGTGGAGTCCAGACCCCCCAACAACAACAGCTACGACACCAAGACCACCATCCTGGACAACTACAACAACGGAAACCCCCGCACCATCATCATCCCCCCTCTCAAAACCCAGAACGGCGAGGTCCCCAGTGAGTGTGAGCGGCTCATGCCAGGTAAAAAGGCCTGTCTGAGTTTTCTTTCCTGAGATTATTGAAGCTGCTTCTTCTCAATCAATCACACGTGTCCCCTCTCGTGCAGAAGCAATGAACCATCTGAATTCAGCCTACAAGTTCAAATCCTCCAATGGAATGGTGTCTGGCAATAATCACATACCAGTCGGCATGGCTGGAGGCGGGTCCTACCGACAGCGCTCAGGGCCACACCCCCTCCAGCAGCAGCCTCTCAATCTCAGCCAGGTGTGTCCAGACAGACATGCACCTCCGTATTGTGTGATGTTAAATGTAACGTAAGGAAACGTGACATTCAGAGTCTCTCTCTCGTCTCCTCCTTCAGGCCCAGCAGCACATGGTAGCCGAGCGAAACGGAGGTCATCGGCGCCAGCAGGCCTACATCACCCCAACCATCGCCGCTCAGGCCCCGTACTCCTTCCATCACAACAGCCCTTCCCACACAGGCAACGTCCACCCGCACCTGACCGCCGCACACCTGCCCAGCCAGCCCCACCTGTACGCCTACACGGCCCCCGCTGCTCTGGGCTCCACCGGCACTGTGGCTCACCTGGTAGCGTCACAGGGTTCGGCACGCCACGCTGTTCAGCACGGAAGCTACCCGCCCAGCATCGTCCACCAGGTCCCGGTCAGCATGGGCCACCGCGTGCTGCCCTCCCCCACCCTGCACCACAGCCAGTACCAGGCCCAGTTTGCCCACCAGGCCTACATCAGCGCCTCACCCGCCTCCACTGTCTACACTGGATACCCGCTGAGCCCCACCAAGGTCAACCAGTACCCTTACCTCTAGAGAAGACACTGACTGACACTGGAGAGCCCGACCCAGCTCTGCTGCTCCCCCCCCCCCCCCACACACACACCCCCCGCCCTGCTCCCCGTCTAAACCCTAAACATCCTCTCCTCAACCTCAGACATGAACAGAGACAGAGGAACATGCAATCCTCATGAAACTGTCACGTATAACTTGAAGATATAACGACAGAGAGAGAAAGAAAAAACAGATTCAAGTCTATCCAGAAGGGAACGATGGGGTTGATTTTCAGAGGGGGACTTTTTAGTTTTCCTTTATATTCTGTTCCGGAAAGGGCCAGTTCTGTTTTGATGTTTTTCTTTGCTTTACTTTATGAGGAAATTGACGTCTCGCTCGTTTTCCAGGGAAGTTTGAAACAGGCCTTTTGGGACATTGGAAGATTTCTGGTTTCTTTACTTTAATTTTCTTTTCCCCCCCTCTCAAATTGGAGAAGACGTGACTGTTGAACAGGGGTTACTGACTGGAAGTTCAGAATCCCAAGAGACTTGGGAGAAGGTGAAATACGGAAACCTGCTGCTCTTCAAAGAAAAAAAAATATTGATGGCCTTGAACTGTCTTAATATTTCCAAATCATTCGCGGTGCGGGGAGAACAGAGAGGAAAACCTCCTCCACCCCCCACCCACCCACCCCCCCCCCCCCCCCCCCCCACACACACACACCCCCTCCCCCCACCCTCGCTCCACCTTCTCCGAGCCGAGGAGGCTTCTGGAAGTATAACCAACAGAAGACAACAAACTTTTTAGCGTATTTATAGATTTTTTTTTTTTCTTCTTTATGTTTCACCTTTCTGACAATACTTCAGTTTTAGCTAGGTGTCTTAGCTGGGCCCCGTTCTTAGAATGTAGCAGTCTGCACCCGTTTGTTTAAGAAGAAAACTTTTTTCCTTATACCAATAGATTTATTTGTTCCTCTTTTTTTTTTTCAATGTGATTGCACAAAAGTGGTTATAATAACATAGGCATGTACAACGTGATTGTCTGTGTGTGCTACTGTCAGCCATGCGTGTGTAGTCCACCTCCTCAAAATTCTCTTCAGTCTTTAGGTTTTGACATTGTTCCCTCGTAGTGCCTTACAGATATACCGACACAGTTTACTCGGCTTGGATCCTGAAAGCCACAAGAAACGAACGCTATACTTAGAGAGACGTGTTTCCCCGGTTTGACATCCCAGTCGGGGCAGTCGTAGCTCTCTTCCAGGTGTAGGCTCCGCCCCTTGCTGTTTCTTGCCCTTAACGACAGTGAACTACAGGTGATGAAGATTAATGTCAGAGTTGATATCACGTTGTGTGTTTTTTTTTTTTTTATTATTATTATTATGCGTGCATGAGATAACTTGCCTGGGGTACTTACCAAAGTCATAGATAAATTCTTGTTACATTTGCTCTGAATTGATGTAAATATGAAAATGTACAGTAACGCTGTAGCTGTAAACCTCAATCACAGTGACACCCAAAACGGGGCTTTAGTTTGAAGAATTTCTTTTATTGCTTTTTTGTTTTTTTTAATCCCTCGAGGGAATTCATGCAACGTGATCACAGAGCAGAGTTTTTAGCCTGGTTTTCATGCAAAGGGGATGAGTTACAGTACAATGTTTGAGACCCAGTAGACGTTGTTTTTTTGTTTTTTTTGTTAAGGCTAAAAGCTAGTCCGAGAGAAGGGCCTGACAGAAAGTGATTGATGCCACGAGGGTGATTGCTGCGAGGCTATGCGATAGCCTGCGCTGCAGAGACGAGACAGAGTATCGAGGGTTGTTTGAGAGAGATACTGTGCAGGCACGAGTGAGGGGTCTGGTTGAAAGCGTAGGGTCAGTTTAGGTTGAGAGCGTGGAGAGGGCAGGGTGCCACGCTCTACCTTAAATGGGACTAAAATGGTAGCAAGTTGGCACTGAGCAGGTTGATAGTAACACTGAGCCCGGTTGGTCGGTAGGCGCCGCAGGGGCACTACCTTACCTGAATGCGCACTTAATGGATCCTTTTGGTTGTTGTCGTTTTCTTGCAGTTGTGTTTGTTTCTCCGACAAAAGGTAATCGGATGTTATTCGTTGAGGTTTTTCGGTAGCAGCTGCAGGAACAGAACAGGAGGGAGATGCCACAGCGTACACCTGGAAGGGCACCTTGTGGAGGATTAGTTGTCACTGTCCATTTGTCTTCGAAGCAGACATCACCACGCCAGCTGAACGGGACACCTGAACACTTAGAGAACCAATAGGGCTGTCGCTTTGTGTGTTTGCTGCTTGATTTAACAAACTTCTTTTTTTTTTTTGTAGCCAATGATTCAAAAAAATCTCCTCATCACATCAGAACTGCTGATGGTTTAGTGAAAGCCCCCCCCCCCCCCAACTCTCTTCACTGTATGCCAGAGTACTTGCATTTGAAGTGATTATTTCTTTTCTTTTTTGTACCTAACATTATCTTGGACTTTTTGGACATGGCTGTAGTACAAGTTGTGTTTTCTTTTTTAGAGATTGTTGCAATAATTCTTGTGTGTGTTTTTATTACATGTCAGGCTCATTTCTCTTTTGTAACCTGGGGGATTGATGTACAGTGATGTTAAGTATTCCTTGGAGGTGGGTGCACCTGTGTAAGAGTAAAGTCTGGTGGTAATCCACGGGGCCCGTATTATAGAAAGAAGCTCCGCCTTTAGGAGGCCTCACCTGGGTTTGAAATCCAATCGTCTCTTCTTTTTTTTTTTTTTTAGGGCCCCAGAAAGGTTTGTCATCCTGGTACTTGTTTCCCAAAAAAGACTCTCCACCCCCCTTCAGGTCCAGCATGCAAGCCTCGGACGCAGTAAAAGATGTGATTGCATAGTACGTTGCTGGTTACATCATCCGCCTCTGTTCTGTTTTTGTATTTGTTATTTTATTGTATCTTCTTGTTTTCCTCTGGGCCTCTATCGGGGTCTAAGCACACAGGCATAAGGGAGATGATTTTCCATTGAAATCTTTTGGGTCTTCTGTTTTATGAGACAGACTACTGAAACATTCCACTGTTGGAGGGAATTAGGTGTTGCCCACGCTACTCTGCTGTCCTGGTCAACACTTTGGGACGCCATAACTCTAGGACTCTTTTTTCGCTCCTTCCCACCAAAGAATTCAACAGATTGACCGTGTACAGCACAGCACAGTGCAAGCAATCCACCACAGCGTTGCTACAGAGCAGACAGGCAATAACTGGTGTCGTCGTTGAAAGTGCTTTTTCTTTTTTGAGGACATTTTCTGAAACACACAAATCGAATGCATGTGTGCGAACGATGTGCAAATACACCAGGAGGATTTAACGTGCTTAATGCATTCTGCACAGATATTATTTTGTGTTTGTTTGGACGGAGCTGCAGTCTGTGTTTAAGCTTTTTTTTTTCTTTCTGTTCATTTCTCCTCACACACTCTCGGCCCCTGTCGACACTGAATGATCAGCAATTCTCTAACCTCTCTCCAAATTACAAAGTCGGTTTGTTTTCTTTCTCTTTTTTTTTTTTTTTTACCTTGTTGATGTTGTAGCTTTATCGGTGTTGTAAGAAAAAGAGTTTGTAAAAAAAAAAACGAAGAAAAAAAAACCTTGTTTTACATTAGCGTGCCATTGAATACAATGATCTGTGAAAACTATTAATCAAAAATGTACCAACTATACCTTTAAAATAAGGTCACCTGCACAAAGTGAATGTAATATGTGACCTGCTACATCTGAAATGGCTTTAGATCTTTCTCAGTGGGTGACCGTTTCATTTCTACACCATTTGTGGCCATGCATGATGCAATAATTATACATCCGATCTCCAGCAACATCCCAATATGAGAGGCATAATGTAAAAATTACCACTTTCCCCCCCCACTTTATATTGGGATATCAAATGATTACTATTTTCGCAAATCCAACACCTAATTAAGAGAAGCCTTGTGTGTGCAACGTTGTGGAAAATGACTTGATGTGTATGATACCTTTTGTCTCTTACTCTGTTTCACATAACCAATGTTTTTTTTTTTTGTGTTTTTTAAGATTGCGAAATCATGTGAGCGTAACGTAGATCGAGTGACCTTACAATTACCAAAACGTGCTTAAAGTAGAGTGTCAAAATGTTTTGTGTTGTTGAAATGAGCATAGCCTTCCCAGCTGGCGACTTCACTGTTAGAGTACTGCCTTCCAAATAACCACCAGTACCTCCAAATTAAATGGTGACTTTTTGAATTAGACATGAGTAGATTAGGCGGTAGCTCTGCCCGGTGTTTACCCATAACGTACACTCAAACTTCCGGTGTTTGCAGAAAAAAAACGCTGCATGCAAAACCCTGAGAAACATTCCTGAGAGCATGAGGGGACACTGTGCTGCATTCTTCTTCTTGAGACAGCTCCGCAAGACGCCAGCAGACGCCAACCTGCACACTCTTACTGTTCAGAATCCTTGGATGAAGTCGCAGCCACTTCCCAAAGTACAATAGGGACAGGTATTAGGTGGATTAATCATGAGCTGACGTACTCGCTGTCACCAGGAAATCCATAATCTTGCTACACAAGCATTCTTAAAGCCCTTTCGGATGAGAGTGCATGGTGTGTTTATTTTAATGTAACATTTTTATTTTATTTTTTTTGCTGGCTTTTCCTTTGAGGGACTTCAGGGTGAGGAGGTCAAGGTTTGATGCCTTCATTTGTCGCGAGCATCAGATGATTAGTATGAATTAAAAAAAAAAAAAAACGGATTCAAATCCAAACACAGTCTTTTATTTATTCTAATTTGAAAACCAGGCGTGGATATTGGAAATATGTCTACTGCCTTAAACCCCCAAAATTGCTCTTAGGTTGTGCTTTTCCAGAACTGAGAAATGAAGCTCACTTTGGGAGCGACGTCTGGCTGACATTGGTCATTGTTCTCGCGGTGTCAGTGAGCGTAGAAGAAGAAGTAGACCAAAGCTGCAATCAGAGACAGATTGACACTGCAGAAACCTTCGAGGTCACGTTTAAGTCACAATCCCTTCTCAAATACTTCAAGTAGATCACGAGTAAATAGAGAGCTACTCGCACAAACACATCCATGCACGTGGTTGAGCATGCTCTGAAGACCCGAGAGAGCATCAAACCCTGACCCCCGTGTCGTGTCCATCGCTGTATGCTTTCTCGACAGTGTAAAATCTCATTCTTTTGCCGATGAAGCTGATGTGTGCTGCAGTCTTTTTCCTAGTATGCTTCTCCGTTCGTTGTCTTTTCTTATTTACTTTTCTTTACTGGGGTGTGATGTCTCATTATTTCAATCTGTTGACGTAGCGTCCTATGTATGCCCCGTTCCTTAGCCTAATATTATTAAGTATGTTATGAGAATGGATATTTTACTGGCTTTATAGAATGTTTTAAATAAATATAATAACGACAAGAAGAAGAAGAAGAAGGATTAATTAAACCTCCTAACGAGATGAGTACTTGCTACTAAGCGCTTTGTGTTACCATTACGATGTCGTGTGCTTCTCTTAATCATTTTCGTTGTAGAAAAATGGAGTGGATTTATATTTAGGCTTTGAAAAAAAATTGGAATGATAGCATTGTACATTTAAAAGGGGGGGGGGGGGATTTGAACAGACGAGCAGCTTGGTCAAATAGAAGAATAGAGTTATTTTAATTGTTCCTCTTTACTAACTGTAGGGTGAGAAGGGGCTCGCGTTGTGGTGAACTATGTTATAGCTTGTTATTCACTGTTACTTTTGATCATTTTTTCGGTCTCCGAGGTGAATCGAGTTATTAATGAGAATTTGTATGCTCACATATGCATATTGTATATGTGTAGAAATGTAATCACACTTTGTCTTGGATTTACATTAAACTGTTAAGTCACGGCCACAGTCTCCTGTTTTCCTCTGATGTGCGTGTGTGTGTGTGTGTGTGTGTGCATGGCCATAAGCATACTGATGCAACTCAAATGAATGGAGCTCAGCGGAAGTTCAAGCAGGATTTATTATTTATTCAGTTTCTTCATTCCAGCCTCTTCCTCCTCTACTTCTTCCTCCTCTGTGCATTTGTCACGTTTACTCGTTCAGTAAGAAACCAAACAGATAAAGTAATTAACAGCACGGTTTGGGAAGAATCGACTTCATTGTTAATGAGCAAAGATTCTTGATGAGTGAAAAAATGTGATAGCTAAAAACAGTTTTTTCATCATCTAAACAAGTGTTGTTGAGCACTTTAATACCAGGGTGTGTGTGTGTGTGTGTGTGTGTTACATGATCTTGGTGAGCATACACTTTGTTGAAAGGCAATAAGAAGACTCTAATTGTGTTTCTATGTCACATTGAAAGTGAAGACCACTTTACAGGAGAACAATATGTATATGTGGGTGACTAAAGTAGCAACGCAATAAAATTATAACAGCAACATGAAACTAATGAATTGGGATATAAGTGTCAACAAGAACTTTGGGTGCTAAACTGGTGCAAAGAGGGAGGGAGGACCCACCTCAGGGCTCTTTGCATTTAAAGAGACACACACACCAAACAGAGCGTTCTGTGAGAGCTGGTTTCTACAGGGTCTCAAACCTCCTCTGCTGCTTGATTCATGTTATATTTGAACCAAAGCTCAGAAACACTGATGTTTCATTTAGAGCACAGAGGGGACTTTTTGGAAAGAGGGATAATACGTCCCCTTTAAATCTCCGACTCCAGCCTCTCACTCCATGACCTCAGCGCTACAACATGAATACACACATCAACACATTCATGGAGGAATATTGGCTCACCCTTTCCCTCCATTGTCTTTCTGTTTTGTTTTTTTACGCCTGTGTTTACTGTTTGAGTCTCTGACACTTTTTTGCTCGGCATTTTGCAACTCTGTGTGCTCCCGACCCAACACGAGGATTATCCATGTTGGTTTATCTGAATCTAATGTTCGTTTTTTATCAGGAGTAGTTTTGCTCTGGTGTCACCACAGGTGTAAAAAGAGATACACACACACACACACACACACACACACACACACACACACACACGATGGAGTTGAGACTGATCTAACTCCATAAAATATGAATGTAAACAGATCCAAATTTACATTTAATTTTTACTGTGAAGGAAATCAACAAGTCAATGGAATGAAAACAAGTTTAGAAATAGTTAAATGCAATACTCTTAAAAGAAACCAGTGAATAAAAATGTACATAGAAATAAAATCTGATGCATGTAGCTGCTGCCAAACATGCAGCTGAGTAAAAAGAACAATATTTACTTTCAGTGGTTCAGACACCAAACTGTGCTGAGTATAGAAGTTACTTAATTGTACTTGTTAGAATTAAACCACATTCTGAAACTCTAGAAGATGTTTTAAGCTGAAATTATTAATTAATTACAAAAAAGGGACATAAGACTTAGAAAAGTTTAATTTAGGCTTTTTGTGTCTTTATTGGGTGAGAGGACAAGTGCAGTCAGAAAGACAAGCGCAGGTAAATGTGCAGAAATTGATTAATAAATATCTATGGAAGTAAAATTGAACTAGTTAACCTGCACAGCCACTAGGGGGCGATGTGCACCAAAATGTTGACTCATGTTCACTGACACTGAAGCGATTAGGTAATGTCCATCATTTCTTTATTTCAACAGCGAAAGCTTGTGAAGCACATTTCATTTTACATCTGTGAGACAGTCCCAGTCATACCTCCTTTTTTACATGTTAGAGCAAAACACAGTCAGCTGTGATTCACTGATTTGTCTGGTTAGATGTGATTTCAATAGATAATCAATGATCATGTTTTGCAAAAAAAAGAAAAAGAAAAGGGCAGCTAACTAAAACAACAAAAGGCAGATTTTTGCAGAAATAAACGGCGCCAGTCTGATAAATAGGTACTCTCTCAAGGTTACAGGTAGAGAAAGTAGGCTCCGAGCCGATAAGAGGCTGGCTGTGATATGTCCATCCATAATGTCTCTACCTTTCAAAGTGCATCATCGTATGAGGCGACGTTGCCGTGGAAGCCGCAGACGCCAGTCGAGGAAGATCAACCTAATTTTTAAACCCCCCTACTTGGACAGAAAAGAGCTGCAGCCAATCGGAGCGGCATTTGATAAATTAGAAGCTAATCAGATCAGCCAGGGGGCGGGACTAACCCAATCCTCAGGACGAGAGAAGGTAACAGTGTAACCAGAAGAGTGTCAGATGAAAGGCAGCGAGCCGCTCGCGCGCAGGACGTGTTACGGACAGAGAAGTTCCCGGACAGGCAGGTGGTCACCTGGAGGTCCATGAAGGAGCTTTAAAACGGCATTTTAAGGAAGCGAAGGACATTTTTCAGACAAAGGGATTGACAGAGTTGGAGCTCTCTGTTTTGTGGGGTAAGTGAATGCGCAGCTATGAGCAGGCTTACTGGAATGGCTGAGGGGAAAAAGGGGGAAAATAGCGTGTTATCTTTGCACTCAATGCTAAGCTTTCTGTTAAATTACTGAGTGTATAAAGTAGCCCGGTTTGAACACTGTGCTGTGACTCCTACATGAGGGATGGAACCTGCTTTGTGAAGCTGTATGGAAAGCCACATGACCGTAAAACTTGCAAGTAACGGGACGGGAGGTAGGACAAGAGAGTGCGCTGTGTCATGATGAGAGAGGGAGCCACACATGGAGTCTGTGTGCTGCCTCAATGTGCACCGTTCTTTACTTCAGGTTGTTTGGATTCAATCATGTGTGTTATAATCCCTTATAAACGTGCATAAACGTGAGGTTTCTGTACATCCAAAACCTTAAATGTGCACGTGCCAAATGTAGATGTTTATCATAAAAGGCTTGTTCTTTTTGTTTGGCATCCTTGGCTACAGATTTAGTCTGAGTCTGAGGTAAAAGCAGGAAGAGTGGGCACATTTAAACATCCATATTTTAAAGTATTTTGACTTCAGGTTCAACCAAAGTGTAAAGATAAAACCTTTTTACGAACAGGCCTGCCTCCTAATAGTTGTTAATTGTCAGGTTTATTGTTCTTGGCTCTCCTTCTTAGACTTGTTACAGGGTGAGCAGTGGCTGTTTCATGTTCACATAGACTCAGCACAGTTTGATGAGTTTTTTTTTTTAATGTCATGCTTTTCTCTTTTTTATTTTCAACAGTCATCCTTCACTCTCCAGTCCCAGTTTATGGACCAAGGACTCGTGAATTGAAGGAGCACGCAGCCTGGAACAACCCAAAGACTTGACTCTTCTCTTCACATCCGGGTGACATGCCGTGACCTCGCCCCGCGCCGCACCATGGCAGGTTTAGTCTCCTGTGCGGGTTTGGTGGTGATGCTCCAGGCACTCGGGCATGCACACAGTCAGCATGCAGTGTTTCTGGGGATTACGGTGTTAGTATCAGTGATCACAGCTGACTCACCTGTTGCAGGTAAGACAACACCTCACAACTTTTACCGTTCGTCACGTGATCCGTATCTTTTACGACATTGTGACGAGGCATAGACAGCAAATGGGTGATTTATTATTAATGAAAACAAAGAATAATTAAGGACCAAAGGTTGAATTAATTTTAGTTTTTTAGTGTAAGAAGTCAAACTGTATAGACCAGCTATAATATTAAAAATAAATTACATTCATAAAGCACATCTGAACTGACCCCAGGATGCTTTACATGGTGAAGAGAGTGACTCTTACTGTCTTATTGTGCAGCACTATCATGTTAAATATCACCTTTTATATTTTTTTATTCACGCTTTATTCAAATCTTATAAACTCAGGGAGGACATGCCATTAATTTTAATAATGTTGACAGTAAACTTACTACAGGAAAATGCATGACTAAATAACATTATTACAACAAAATTATTACAAATAAAAAGAAAACAATCCAGTAATAGAGCACAGAAACTCATAACAGATTCAGAACAGAGTAGTTTGTAATCATTGTTCTCTATGTAATCATATTTTTCTTTTCATTTTTAAACCTTCAATAATTCTCAAAAGGACGTTGAGGTTTCCCTCATTTCCAATGCAGACGACATTACAAACACATTTAAAAAAAACCAAATCATCAGCCACTAACACAATAGAACAATAGAAATCAAGTAAAACACTTACAATGTGAAACACTAGAAGTCAAAGAGGGAAGAGCTTTCATTTAAAGGTCTCATTCTCCTCATTTTCAACCCGTGTAAATAAGTCACAGAGCTCCTTTAAACATGTGTGTGAAGTGTGTTGTTGTAAATCCACTCTGACCCTGTATTTGGCTGAACAGGCTGTTTCTGTGTCTGTAGCTTTAAATATGTAAATGAGCTGTGTCTGACCACGCCCCCTCTCTGGAAGGGCTCGGGTGTACTCGCTGCTTTCTGGCTCCATGTCCTATTGTTTACGGTGAGAAGGCAGACTCAGAGGGCAGAACAAACACCTAGCTGTGGGAGTGTCACCCACCCGGGGGAGGGGCTACCGCCCTTTGTGATGTCATGAAGGGAAAAATTTCCAAACGGCCTGTTTGAGCAACAAAAAAAATAGACTTTTCTCATCATTAGGGGGCTTTATAGACTAGAGGCAAATAAGTGTTTTAAATTGTGTTTCATTGAGTTTCAGGAACCTCAGGAAAATGCACTTTGTGGTGTTGAGTACAAAAGCTAAAGCTGTAGCTGTAGCAGGCCTCTAAATTAAATGCAACTTACCAGTTTATCACATTTAGTCCACCAAATTTAAAGTAGACATCAGTTGTTTAGTGTGTGCGAGGGCCTCTGAGGAAGTACACACCAGAAGATGAAATCAAGATTCCTCACTTTCTCTGCATCGTTCATTCCTGCACCAAAGATTGGATGAGAGAGAATTTAGACTTACTCGTTCTACCTTCAGACAATGAAATTATGCTTTTAAAATGACAAAAAGGTTGAAGAACTTGGACGAGGTTTTTTTGAGGGGAAGCGCACGTCTTCAGCAGCTCTTGGCACAGTGACCCACATTGAAAGGCAGAAGACGTTGACTAAGCACAAACATCGTCTTGTTTGTGGGCGAGCAGCAGCTGCACCGGAGCACTCAGGGTTTATTATGTTCCTTGCTCAAGGCGAACTTAACCAGCGAGCTCACAGCCACATTCTGCCGGGCTAACCTTCAGGCCGCCGTTTGTTGTCAACTCTTCTCCATCAACTTTGTCATCCTGTGCTTGTAGCAGTGCAGCTTTGTTTCTTTGTTTGAGCTCGGTTTATCTTGTTTCTGATGGGACAGTGTCAGAGCAGACGTGTGACCTTGGATATTTGTGACATAACAAAACTCTCTCTGACTCTAATCTGGGTTATCCATGAAGTGAGGCGTCTCTACTGTTACAGCACACACACTGGACACAGTTGAACACATTTACAGGAATTAGAAAAAGAGAAAGCGGCGACTGTCCTAAGGCTTACTTAGGACGCACACACACACACACACACACACATACACTGTCGAGTTTGATTGTTGTTGTGTTTACAAGCAGCATCTGACATTTGTCCTGACTCTACTTTTGTGATGTCGTAAAAAAAAAAAAAAAAAGACATATCCCGGCAGAGTTTGTATGTTTATGCTCGAGCCATTTAGCATTTTCTCATGATTGTGTTTTCCTTTGTCTCTCAGGTTTTGTCTTAATGTTCGTGACAGTTTCATGATAGCGTTCTGTTTATTAGGTTGAATTTTCACGAGCTGCGGGAACTTCTTTTTGTGGGCTGGTGTCACAGGCTGTGTACATATTTATTTTCTGGCTCAATGAGTTGTAAGAAAAAGAGCTAAAACGGAGAGTTGGACCTCGTCATCTTCTGTGTTTTAACAGGAATCCTAAATGTGCACGCGGGCTGTGTCGGGCTGGTTTCGATGATCACACTGAGCTGAATGCTGCTCTTTGAGGAGCTGTTGTCCACATTTCAAACCTTGCATCACATGAGAGTTAATTTATCCACCATGTTTTGGACAGATTTCACACTACTTCATGCTGACCTGATTTAGCCGCTTTTTTTTTGGAGCCAGTCTTAGAAGAGGAAGGGGGTTAGGGATGGGCTTCATTCGAAACAGAAAATAAAAACACTCGTTTTAGATTGTTTGTAAAGTCTTATAACAGCACATATACAGGATCTTCATAGCTTACTGCCTGTCACAGAATACAGCTGTTTGACTACAGACATCATGTCGATCAGTAGCCTATAGATATCTCTAAGGCCGGAGAGATAACCTTGAACTCTGTCCTGAGTAGGGATTATCACCCGCTCTGATTAACTGGTGCGGCAGCAGCTCATTTTAGGGACCTGGGCTTGGGAATCGGAGGGTTGTCGGTTCACCTCCCGGAGCGGAGGAAGCCTGGTAGCTGGAGAGGAGCCAGGTCAGGTCCTGAGCACTCCAGAGGTGCCCTTGAGCACGGCATCGAACCCCCAACTGCTCGGATTCTCCTTCATGTGCAGCAACGAAATGAAAATGTTGAAAAATATTTGAAAATTTTTGAAAACAAAATTAAAAAAACCGAAATGCTTTTACAAAGTTTACAAGACGTGAAACACAACAAGTGCAGAGAGAAATTTACAACACGTTGACCCGTCCTCAAACAAACGTACCAAACTAAAACACCAAAAATAAAGAGTGAGTGAGGGACAGTGATACGGAGGGACACTTTCATATTTACAGTCCATGAGTGATACGTGTTAGACGTCCCAGCCACTGTCAAACACAGACAAATGCATCGGAAAGGAAGCAAATTTGCAGACACAAACACGTGACGTAAGAAGAAACAAACGCTCCACTGACTCATCTGTTTTTTTCCAGAGTCACGACCCACTGAAAACGTCTCTGCGACTCACTTTTGGGTCCCGACCCACCAGTTGAGAACCTCTGGTTTTAGAGATCCCGGTGACTCGTACATCATTGCTCAAGCTCTGATTAGTCATCAAGGCCAAATACCCACAAAACTGGAAACATCAGGTTTACATTAGCGACCCCAGAAGTGGGCGTCTGTCCGAGTATTCCTGCTTATTGTGTCGGAGGCCTTCTCCGGCTCACTCTCTTCATTCAAAGGCTTTAAAACGGTGTTTCCACGCTCTGTTTCAGCGGTGACATCACCAGTCACATGGCGTTCCTGTCGCTGACTCCAAAAAGAACCCTTTATAGTTTCTAGGTCAAACAGAGCAGGATGTTTAATTGTTTCTCCAGACGCAACATCTTTCAGTCATTTTCCTCTTTTCTTTTTTTTTTTACCGTCTCTGCTTCTCTTTTTTCCTTCTTCTGCAGAATTTCTGCAGAAATAAACGACCCCACCCACATCCCCAAGATGTCACATAAATGATCTTCACACATATATTGTACGTGATTGGAAGCTTTATAAGTGATATTCCTGTAAACAAAGTCTGCCAGCTTCACTTTCCCTCTGCACTGCAGGGGTTGGCAAAGTTCAGGACAGAGATGGAGCAGCGAGCCAGCAAAGTCCTGGCTAATTACCAGAGCGCTCGGTTGCCATGTGAAATGTGATCTGTGCAGGATGACAATATGGCTATTCATTATTCATTAGAGCTGGGAGCCAGTTGCAGATCAATGGGAAGAACCTATGAAAAGCCAAACAGTGGGTACCTCTGCTCCCGGCGGGCCTCCACTTTGACCAGAAAGATCTATGGGAGAGAAGAGGCGATCCCAGTATCATCTGAGCGCGTGGAGAGCAGGGACCGCCGCCGTGCTGGTCACGGACGGGTCAGTGAACGCAGACGGACACATTGAGGACAAAGATGGATGTTTTCCGAGCACACGCCATCACATGTCAAAGTTCTCATTTCAGCAGGACTACAGTCTCGCACACGTAATGCTTTCCAGTCGTGCGTTATTACCTGTGTTAAACTGGTGGGTTGTGATGTGAGCGTACCTTAGTGGGGGCCAGTGTGTGTGTGTGTGTGTGTGTGTGTGTGTGTGTGTGTACATCTGTTAGTGATTTTGTGTACCCTGCGGAGGGCAATTTTCCACTGCAGTCTCAGCATCCTACAAGTGTCCAAACATGAACCTGGATACTGTGTGGAACAACAACCGTGTGAAATCATAAAACAAACAACCAATCAGTGTCCACTTATGGGCTCACCTCATTTTTCTTTGTTTTTTAGATATTTATTCTTCTCGATACATATTTGGATATATTTGAGGTTTTTATTGAATGTGAGAGAGAGAGAGAGAGAGAGAGAGAGAGAGAGAGGAGTGATGGGCAGGAAAGGAGCCACAGGCCATTTATCTTTGCTTTGTAAGGTGACCTTGAGAGTTTTGAAAGACACCTTTAAATAAAGTGCATAATTATCATACATCATTATTATTATTATTATCCCCTTTGAGGATGGGATGTGACCTCACAGCTGATTGGCCATCAGCACGCCTGGTAACTTTACTTTTTCTACATGTGTTTTTCTAATAACAGATGATTTCCACCTTGATTTCGTTCCTTTCGTCCAAACGTGATGGGAACATTTCTCTCTGCCATCGCACTATTTAAATGACCAGCTACGCATAGACGGATGTTGACCACAGAAGTAGGAGGGAACCTCAGACGGTGGAGGACTTTCCATTCAGTTCTTCTTCTCTGCTTGTTCACACATGCAGCTCACAGCCAGAGAGCGTCCTGGTCAGGCGGGGGGGGGGGGGGGGGGGGGGGGTGAGATGTCTCCGCAGGCAAGATGTGACGTACGGTGAACGAGTGACAGACGAAGAGGCCAACACAATGAGATTATTCGCCCTTAAATCACTGCCTGTAGTTCAACTCTGAATGTCAACAAAAGAGTGGAGAAGAACATCCTGGGGAACAGGAAACATCATGCAGCAGTTTCATAATGTGAGTGGAGATCACACAGTCTGTGAACGATGAAATGTCACCACGTCCCCATCAATGTTCGCTCACCGTGAATTCTCCTGATTACACCCTGCTGCCTTTTCATGTCAACACCAGGCATGTGAAAGCACTCTAAAAACACTGTATGAACAAGCTACCACGTTTACATTTGTTTGACATTTTCACTAATGTATAATCATTTATATTTAGATAATGTATCATTTTAACTTGTATAGCTATTTTTCCCCTCATTATCCTTTAAGAGAAAAAAATAATCATATTTATTATACTTTTCATTTTAAATTTTGTTTCAAATCCACTTTTTGAGATTTTGGTTGAAATTGTCTTCAGGTCCTGACAGACGTTAATAACTCCTGTTCTCTGAAAAAGGAACAAAGAAAATCTGTCATCTGTAGCAGTTTGAAAGTCTGTAAACTTCGACCAATCGTCTGCCACGAGGTACCAATCTGACGAACCAATCACACGCCTCCCTGTCTCTCTGCTCGTTCTCCACCTCTTGTGTGATCGAGCCCACACTCGAAGCACGCCACCGATGACGGGGTTTAAACTGCGAGTTTGTCGATGGATGTTGTGAGCAGGACTGGACCAACAGGGCTCGTGCATGTAAGTGAGGGGGCGTGGCTTTGGGGGGGCACAGAGGGGAGGGGGTGTAGAAGGAGCACTGAGGGAATGCTACTTTCAAAATCATGCTAGTTTTTGAAAAGCAGGGCACTGATGGCCTAGCAGTTAGGTTGTGCCCCCCCGTACAGAGGTGTTGGTCCTCCAAGCAGGCCGTCTGGGTTCAAAACCACCTGTGGCTGCTTTCCGTGGCTGCTTGTATGCCATCCCCAACTCTCTCTCTCTCTTTCTCTCTCTCGCTCTCTCTCTCTCTCTCTCTCTCTCTCTCTCCTGATCTAAAACAGGCCCAAAATACATCTTTATAATATGTACTGTTTTACATCTACTTAAAGCAAACAATGATTATAGAAATAATGAAATTTGTCAAGCTTTTTTTTGTAAAGGCTCAGACTTGTTTTTGTTTTCCGGAGACTCACTAAAAGCAGAATAACCTTGTAAACATTATTGTGTCTGTGTCGCTGGTTTAAAAATAAGCACACAGTGACGTCTCTGACTGTGATCTGATGAGAAACAGTACTCTTGTACCCGGGCCTGCAGTGGTTGTCAGTCTATGACGAGAAGATCTCCCAGAGTGTCTGATCCAGCTTGTTGTTTGTTTCGCTATAACGTCCAGTCGGTGTTTGGAGCTTGAACTGTGCAACTCAAAGTTCATGATCTTGACAGACGGAAACACTGAGGCCATATTGTGCTGCACGCGCTGATGGACTGCCGCTGATTATTTATACATTTATCAGAGCAGATGGTGCCGCTCGGCCTCTTCCAGGCTTCTTCAGGCTAAATCTTTGTTTTTGGATCTTTTACATTGTAGCGACTACTCACAGGCATTACAGTCAGTGTTTACCACTGCTCTGTTTCCTGCTCCCATACTCTCTCTCTCAAGCAGAGCGCCACCTAACGCAGCGCTGTTTGTTCTCCCAGGACCTAAAGCCTGAGAGCGGAGGAGAGCAGGGTGCTGAGTGACACGCTCCTCTGGGCCTCTCTGGTTACAAGTCTTTGCCTTCCTGTCTTTCAAAGGAAACCAGGACCTGCAGAAAAGAGTCAGAGTGCACGCTGTGTGTGTGTGTGTGTGTAAGAGAGAGAGAGAAAGTGTGTGTGTCTCTGTGTGCATAGCAGAAGCAGGCTTTTCCTGCAGAGTCACACGTTGGCATTGCACCATCATAATCCACTTTTTGAAGCTGGTCTGATGCCACCATGAGCTGACGGAGGACGGACTCCTGGTTTGAGGTTTCTTTTGTGAGCTTTTATAAACAAGTCTTTAAATCTGTTGTACTGAAGTCTGACTCGCTAAGAATCCCTGAAGACTCCATAAAAGTCGTCCTCCCCCGTCTCTTCCTCCCCCGTCTCTTCCTCCCTCTCCTTCAAACTCTTTTTACCCCCCCTCCATCCTGCTCCCACTCTTTTTGCACTCCCCGGTCTTTTTATCTTGAAAAGTATTCACTCAGGAAAACAAAACAAGGGTCACATAAATATTTGATGAAGTGCAGGCATGACCTCAGTCGGGTCCATTCTCAGACTCCATAATGGACCAATCAGACCCCTGAATTAATTTGCAGAGGATGCTGGGAACTTCTCCAACTTCAAAACGTGGAAGGTTTGAATGAGCGATCAAATGGAGATTCTGATTTTAACGTTTGCTTTTTTGATTTAGATCTGATTTACTGTCTGATGAAGCACCAGTTAATGCACGGTTGTTGTTTTAAACGAATGCCCCCTCATGAAGTCAAACTGTTTATTTCTGTTGGGGGTCTGAGCTTAGCTCTAATTGAACTCCTGATAAAAACAATGGGATCTTTCCCATCTTAAAAGCTCCGCCGATAAACCGTACGTCAACACGGCCGTGTCTTGATTGTTCAACTGCGCTCGGCGTACGCGGCTCCTGCCAACCTAAAGGAGTCAGTCACGCAAGGGGCTCAGCTGAAAACAGAACCATGTGTGGGCTCCGACTTAGCTGGCCTTAATACCAAAGACCCTTTCTTCTCCCTCTCCCGTTTTTTTCCCCCAAATTACACAACCATTAAATCTTTTTTTTTTTTGCAATAAGGAGTCTGGCAAACGTAGGAAATGATATCATTAAAGGACTTTACTGTAATTGGTATCGAAGCTTGCACACAGGCACGTCTGAATGTTGGTCTGCTGCAAACCGACCTCATCCAGTAAATCCAGGTTTCAGAAACGCTCAGATGTTCAGGGTCCGACCTCGGGTCTTTCCTCCTGTCTCTCTTCATGTGTTCTTGCTTGCTCTTAAAAACACCAGTGTACTCCCCTTTTCACCTGGCAGACAGGAAGAACACAAACACATTTGTTTTGCTCTTCTTCGTGTGGAAACGCTGCCGGCTGTTCTTCTGTGAACCCTCACTCGCCCTCGGATCGCTCTCTGATTCTGTGGGAAGATTTAATCTCTTCTCTTTTCACTTTATTCAACGAGCGGATGGTTTAAAGGAGAGCAGAAGGAGGGACGAATCGCTCTTATATCTTATAAAAGTGACTACAGTATTGGCTAGTTTTATCACAGACATGCTCTGCTGATATGACTCCATTTATTCACCAGTTAAAGATCATTTATACAGTAGCAGTCCTCTTCCAGCGCTGTGTGGATTAAAACAAACCGTGATGTCATGGGGTGACTCTTACTTTCCAGCAGAGTGATCATCCTGTCTTCATTGGAAATCTTTGATGACTGCGTTTGATAGACAAAGTGCATGTCAATGTCTTTAGATCAAGGCTTATAAAGATATGGGCAGATGTATTGGTAATGGATTTCTTTCCCTCCCTCATCGGTCGGGCCCAGGCTTTCACCTCTTGAATGCTTTCATTCTTTTCAAAGATAATGGAGGATTTATTCCATATTTCAACAATTATTCAAAACATTAAATTATAAAAAAACATCATGGAAGTCAAGAAAATGGTCTTAAAACACGCCGTGAAGGTTGAATTAAACTAAGATGCAGTAAAAGCAGAACTTTAAAGGAGGTTTTCTGCACTCATAGTTTACATGTGTACTAACATGGAGCTCGTCTAAACATTCACACTGGTGCAGTTTGTGGGTCAGTGGAGCCGCGATGGTCCGCACGATGATGTCTTTGACCCCCTCCTGTTTTATGTGTTCGTCCTGTTTCCTCGTTTCGTTCACTGGTGAGGACGTTATAAAGGAACATCAGCCGACAGCAGCGGTGCTAATCCCTCTCGAGTCAGAAACCTTTTTACATGATTACTGGCAGTGGTCCAATCCTGAAACTGGATGTAAACTGGAGCAGAACCAACCAGGCCGCAGATGGAGAAATGGGATTTCATAGCACTGTTCTCAATTATGTTTGATTACATTCACCTCACAACACCTTTCAGGAAACAGCCAGTGTGTTTAAATGTTTGTGTAATATAATATCTGTTGTCAACACGGAGGAGAAGGTAAAGAGAGAGAGAGAGACTTGTTGGATTATTTGTCGGTGCGGTCGAATGCAGATGTCGCTCATGTACAAGGCAGCTCTTCATTAGGCCGAGTCTCTGTTCACGACACATCGAGGCGCGATGAATAGAAATAGAATCTCATTAGCCCGAGACTTTTCATGTGATGAATAAATGAAGAGCTCGCTGCTTTCATTCGTCACTTATGTCAGAGTAATGAGACTGAGGAGAGAGGACTCAAGGTATAGTCACGTCCTCGTTAGGGAGAATGATGTATTTATATTTGTGTAACGCTTGCATCTCCATTAATTAAAAATTAATGCATTCATTATAATCTTTGATGACGCTCTCTTCCTCTGTGATGATGAAGGAAACATGCAGCAGCCAGTATGTTCTCCTTCTCACTTTAGATTCTGCTCCTGAATGCTCTGGATTTGATTGGACCAGAGAAGGTAGGCGGGGCTTTGAAGGCCGTTTTGGACGCCCCTGGGTTTGCCAGATATGAGAGCAGTTATCAGGTCAACAGGTGTTGCAGCGATGGAAGCGGGCAGTGGAACTGCTTCAGATAGAAGTGATTGTACCCGAGCTAAAAAGCCTCTGCATGTTTCTAATAAGCTCCAGCAGCAGAAAGCTGCTCAAACTAGGATCAATGTTGGAGATGAAACATGGAGAGAGGTTAGAACGCAGAAAGCTTTACAGACCCATGCAGAGCTGGCTAAACACTGAAGCTACAGTGTCCACCACATGCAGAGCTGGCTAAACACTGAAGCTACAGTGTCCACCACATGCAGAGCTGGCTAAACACTGAAGCTACAGTGTCCACCACATGCAGAGCTGGCTAAACACTGAAGCTACAGTGTCCACCACATGCAGAGCTGACTAAACACTGAAGCTACTGTGTCAGAGGAGGGGGCGGAGCCAGCTCTGAATTTGGACTGCAGTACCCGTTTTAAACACTTGGTGTCAGAGTTACAGATTGCTGCTGTAGATTTTTGATCCGTAACAAGTTTTTCCTTTTTCCAAAGCTGAGTTAATGTCGTATTGTTCGATTTAATGAAAGTTCCTTATTTTATTTAGAAATAGAATCAGGAAGTAAAGTACAAACGAAAGTGATTAACACCTCTCTGAATTGCACTAACACGTATTGAAATGCTGTCGTGAAGTGGCCGTGTAGCCCGTGAAAGATGAAGCTGGTGGAATGAAAAAAAGAGTGAGTACCTGAGTGTTTCATGTGGTCAGTACAGAACATACAACATAAGGTTATGATGTGAGGAAGAGGCAGTAAGGTACACTGAGACCAGCATGTCAGTGTTTCACTTCTGTTCCTACATGTTAACGGAAGGTTTATCTCAGCACTGCTGTAACAGCAGCCGCACCTCGTACCTGGAGTCAGATCTGATTGACTGCAACATGAAATCTGCGGTGAAAATGTTTTGGACAAAGCGAGGGCGGTGACGTTCTGGGAGATGCTGAACACCAGAGCGACTGATGCTCTTGTGACCTGATATTTAAAGGTCTCTTTGTTTCACACACTGATATAGCTGCGATGGCCGTCCAGCCGAGCGTGACGCTCTCATGTTTCAGGGAGACAGGTGGCAGCGCTGCTTAGCCTCGAAGGCCTTTGTCAGTTTCTGCCCGCTGTCTGCTGTCTGTCATGCTCAGCTTTGACTGTCATTACCTGAGATGACACATCAAGGATTAAGAACCCGCCTTCATGGTTATGGGGGTCAGATGTACCACGATTGTTGTTTGAGAAGGTAGCTTTCATTTCCTGCGTCTTCTGATCATGTCCAGGTATCGTGAGGGAGATGGTTCGTAGTCGTCTCTAGTCTGGGAGAGTCGGCTTTTCATTCGTTTAAATGTGACTCCCGTCTCGTGATGATGTCACAGGTCGAAGGTTCTTCAGAGACATTTCTGTTGCTGGTTATTTTTACCTTCAATTTAAAAAAAAATGTTTCCAGTGAATGTGTTTGGTGTCGTAGACTTTCATTTTCTTTTTTTAAAGGGATACTTCATCCATTTACATGAAGCTGTGTATCATTAGAAACATGGTAGTAGTGTTGAATGGTCGTGAATCCAGCCCTCATTTTGCCCTGAGACGAGAAAAATGGGTTTTTCTATGCTTGAAAGTTTTCTTCATGTGATCCAAAAAGCGTCATATTGCATCACATGAAGAAAACTTCCAGGAAAAGAAAAACATATTTTTCTCGTCTCAGGGCAAAATGAGGGCTGGATTCACGACCATTCAACACTACTACCATGTTTCTAATGATACACAGCTTCATGTAAATGGGTGAAGTATCCCTTTAACTATAGATGAATGTACAGGTTTGGTACCTGACGGCTCACTCCCACATTTGCCTCTGAAACACTGATGAAAGTCTCCAGACATCATGTGTGTTTATTTTCTTTGAGCTGCTGTTTCTCCAGCCCTGACAGGTTTTTTTTTTGCTCTATTTCTATTTTTCTGAAAATAACACTTAGCTTTATCCTCGTGATGCCACACTTTGTCAAAAGAGAGGAATTATTTGACTTTCACGTGTATATTTTTTGTACATTAATAAACAAGCAGGTAAATGAGATTATTTTCTCTGCTGTTATCATTTTGTAAACGGGGTTAGATTGTTAAAGTCGTCGTCGTCAGTGTGAGCTCACAGATAACAGTCTGTGTCTGAATTAGCTGGATGTTTTGTCGTCCATTCACGCGTGTTTATTCGTCCTCAATGTGAGCACAAAGGAATTCAGGGTGTCACTGTCGGGGGTGTGCTGAGACGAGATGACATTTTGGGGTCACATGCCACAGAAAGACCTCAAACATTGGCACTTTTTTTTGGACAAACAACCTCCTGCAGAATGCGTCTGTCTATTCTTGGTCTGCTCGTTATATATCTTTTGAGTGTTTGTTGTCAGCAGAATGCGAGCTCAAGTGCAGATCAGTAATCAGCTGCAGTAAATGGACATTTACACCAACCGCTCGCTCCGTGTTCCAAACCTCGCTTGGACTGAGAGAGCAGAGATTTCAGATTCAGTTCTCACATCGAGCTTTACCAGAATAAAATACTGCGGCTTCTCCTTTCCAAGCTCCACTCCTGTGAGTATTTATATCTCCTTCGCTAAACTATGAAATCAGGCCATCAATAAACAGTCTGTATAGAGCTGGAAGAGTGTGTGTGTGTGTGTGTGTGTGTGTGCATCTGCCCAGCTGTGATACATCCCCATGGGTTCAAACACTTGGCACAGCAGACAAAAATCTGTGTGGCAGTTTGGAGATTGTGCAGCACAGGCCGAGAGACTTGGCCTTCAGAGAGACTTGGCTTTTCTTTTTTCTAGTCCTTTCCTTTGGCTCTGCTGTGATAGCATGTTGACTGAATTAAGGTACCAGTGTGGGCTGTAATTAAGTTGGGAGTATTCTCCCGGGCCAACCAGAGGCAGTCTCCTCGTGTGAAGCGATGCAGTAAATTGAAGATGACACTCCACTATATTCTCTTTTATTCATGCTTTTTATAACTGATCTGTTCTTTGCTCCCACTGTTAAATATAGTCTTCTCCCTCAGCTGATTCTGCAGCTGTTTTCTTGTGTTTGAGACTCTACAAAGAGCTGCAGCAGCAGCAGCACCAGCAGCTGCTGAGTCACTTCTCGTGTCTTGCTCCTGGCTGTGGCAGTAATGAGCCTTTTGAAGTTCTGCTCTGATTAAGACCTACTGTCATCAACTCATCCAGACGTTCTGTCTGGGCTGAGGTCTTACTTTGCCCTCCATGTGTCTGCGCTCTATTCAGGCATTAGGATTTATCTTATTTATCTGCAATGCCAGAAGTAGAAATATCTCCTGCAATATTCTCAAATATCTAAGCTTGTCTCCTTTTATTTAACTTTTCATTAAATCTTCAAACAGGCTACGGAGCCCCAGAAGTCCAAAAATGTTAAAAATAATAAACTTGTACACAAGATATTAATGTGTGAACAAAGTTTCTTACTTCTTCTGGGACTCCGTAGAAGGTAAACCATGCATCGTCTGAGCAAAGGCTGTGAAACTTCCTCTCAGGTTCTGACTCGTTGTTATGGAAAAGGGATGAACGCATTCGAGCTTATAAGAGATGCGTGCTCATACCATTTATAAAGAACTGTTAAAAGGCACATTATCATGAAATATTCACGAGGGATTCTGTTCCTTTCCATTCAGCTCATGATGCCTTTTTTCATGCAAAGTAAGACCCTCACCATGCAGTGTGATCAACGCACTCCTTGAATTAAATCATGCATGATTCTCTGCGTTATACAATATGGAGAAAAGGGCCTTTGGCATTCCAACCAAGTTGGAAAGATGTTGCATAAGCCACATTTGCCATTTCTACATTTTGGCTGGTCTAATATCACCCTTGAGGACTTCACTGTTGAGGGTAAGAGGTAGAGTTGCTTCCTGATGAGCTGGAAATTGCAACCATCCATCACTGTAAGGCCGGGCTTCATGAAAACCTATCGAGAGATATTCTCCCAAGGGTGCAAAAGCAAAAAGCCCAGACCATCACAAACAACCACTCCTTCATTTTGGACATGTGGTCGCTTTATGCACGTCAGCACTTTATGCAGGTTGGCATGTTACTGTGCTCCAGAACTGGAAGTGAAGAGAAAACTACTTGAGCTTAAATTATGATTCCACATTCTGGACTAGTCTTTTTATTCTTCGATGGCGTCCTTACTTCCTCTAAAGGTCATTTTCCTCAGGGATTAATGGTCCCACTTTGAGCATTTATCAGACTTTTGATCAGGTCTGACGACTTCTTCCAAGAAGTCAAAAACTGTAAATGTCAGATGAATGCATCTCACATACACAGTTAAACATGCTGGCTTGATTATTGGTGTTTTCAGGTAAAGCGGCCTCAGTTTCATGGGTTTCAAATTCCCTCTCGTCTGTACTTAAAGGCCACATCATCTGTCCATGTAGTATTGATCTGATCTAAATATAGGCCAAGGTTACATTTAATATCTTAAAGCAACCACAGCTCTTCCTGCAGCTTCAGTCAAGTATCTCACTGTGCTGTCGACTCTATTTATGATGTGACCTGTGTTCCAGAGGAGACCAGTGCTGCGATGACGCTGACGAATGGTTCAACCATAAAACGACCTTGAGCACGTTAGGGATTTTGTGTCTTATTTCCTCACAGATCAATTTCCACTCTAGCCATTCAGGGCTCAAAGGAAGTCCAGCACGGTTATTCCACTGATGTAATGCCATTGCTTTAAAACATACGGTAGCTGTGCGTCTGCAGCAAAGTCAAATTTGGTTTCTTCTTTTTCTCTTTCTGCTGCTTCTAAATCAGTCAAACTTGGAAAGACTTTGGTACTTTACAATCCTCAGTGTTTTCAGATTATCCAGTTGCATGCTGAGATGTTGCCAACATAAATGTCCAATTTAAACAGTTCGCTGAAGTTTGCCTTCGACTGTTCCTTTGTTTTCATTGCATTGAATCATGTGTAGTCATTGTTAAAGCGTAGCTCCGAGACTGTCATCAAAGTGTTGATGGTTAAAGATTGACAAAGAGACAGCAACTCTTTTTAACCGTTTTTATTCAGAAGTTTTTGATAAACTTTTGAACTCACTTGCAGGTAATAAATCTGATTGTGTCTGACAGCAGGTTTATTTTATTCACTCCTCGTAATTTTTTCTTTTGCCCTTAAATCTTTCTGTCGTTCAATCACTAAGCGCAGCATCATGTTTTCTCCACTGCAGGTCAGTCTCTGTTGAACTCCACACACCGTCCAATGGGATTTCTTGGAGATGTTTCGAGTACAACAGGGTCACCGCCATCCGCCTTACCCGCCTCTCATCACGCTGCCTTTGAGAGCCCAGACTCACCTGGTGCCCTGCCATCCACTCCTGAACAGAACCATGAAGTCCGGACTGCTGACGTCGAGCATGTTCAGTGGGAACGTGTTGCTTCAAGTGGCCTCGTTGCGGAAGAACCACATCCTCTTTCCACTCCACCATTAAGCCCCTCTGAACCTGTGTTTAGGTCGAGCTCACAATTTGATGCAGCAGCTAATCTTTGGAAGCCGGCCAGGACAAATTCTGCCAAACAATCTTCCCCTCTCTCTCCAACGCCTACAAGATCCCAGATTCAGCCTCAGTCAAAGACATCAACGTCGTCTTTTAGCCCCTCTGCTGCCATCAGCTCCACAACAACTCAGCCTAGTCTGCATTCTCAGCAGGAAGCAACTTTCACTGAGCAGAAGGACGCTGCATCAAAGATGGCCTCCGAACCGGTCCAGCCTCTTGAGATTCCTGAACTGGCTCTGGCTGATTCTCTCGCAGATGAACCTTACCACATAAGCCCCAGTCTTGCCCCCTCTGAGGAGAAGAAACTAGCCCATGACACCATCGTGCAGTACGACCCAGAAGAGTTTCTGGCTCCTGGCTACAATGTGCCTTTCATCGCCCCCCACGCCACATCCCCTTCATCTGAGCCGACTGACGCCCCTCCAGAGGACTTCTACCCTTCCAACACCATGGAGGTGGACTGGGGGTCTGGAGACTACTTGGAGACAATGTCATTCCTAAATCCAGATGGTGAGGACTACTCTATGGTCACCAAGGTGCCCTCTGACTCGTACGATACGGAGGACTATACTGAAAGTTATGATACGTCCTTCCCTTCCAGAGTGGGAATATCTCCATCCTCCATGAATCCTCTTCATGTCTCGACTTCTCTCAGCGTCACGACAGCATACAGCTCCATCAACCCCACTAAATCCCTCAGTCCTTCGTATTTTTCATCTACAATTCACTTGGCGCTCGAACCGACTCCCAGAGTTAACAGTGATATACCTGAAGCATCGGACATGGATTGGCCTGATCTGTTCACGATCCAGCCGACGGATGTGCTCTTACCTGACATGAACAGCTTGGAGTATTACACCATCCAGTCGACCAAAGAGAACAACAGTTCTAAAGCTGAACAGAGAGGGAACGTAACCGTGGTGTCCATCAGTGCCACAGATATGACACCCACTAATAACCTCAACAACAACACCAAACCGCCTGAGGAAGAGTCCTCCAGTTATCCGTCTGGGTTCGAGCCTCAGGACGAATCAGCCACCGAGGACAGTCCTCAGTTAGTCAACGCCTCTGAGCCTCTCCTGGATCCTTCGATTGTCCCAAGCCACTTCTTTGATCCCACCTCGTCCACCTGGGGAAGTCAGACGTCCCCAACCTATCAGTCAGCCCCGACACTGACCGTTGGCCTTGACAGCATCGCCTCAACAGAAGCTGTGCTACCCACTGCCACGCCTTCGCTACCAGCCGATGTACTGTTGTCTTCCTCTTTGACAGACGTCCATTGGTTTGTTACAGAATCATTCCTACAAAGCACCATACACACCACTCCTGTCTTAAGTGCAACCATAGCCTTCTCCCCTCTTCCCGTTGAACCCGCGGATACAACAACAATGGAGTCAACTGTTACGACTGAAGAACCTCTAAACGTCACTGTGCTTTCAACTGAACCCTCATCTAATGTTTCTGTGCTCCCCCCGGTCGTTCTGAGCGATCAGGGGGTGACTGAAGATGGATTTGACATCTCAGCCACGATGACCTTGATCCCAACAAGCACCGGAGCTAATACAGTCTCTGCTGTGCCCACAACTAAATCTGCCACCACTACTTCTCATCAAGGCGAAGCTACAGTTCCTCCTACCGCTGAGGCCTCAACTAGTGTCAACATCATCTCGAGCACCAGTGAAAAGACCACAACAACTGCAGCCACAACATCGAGACAATACCTCTGCAGCCCGGAGAGGCCGTCTTATTTAGTCAAAATTGGTAAGTTTGACATGCAACCTTGAGTTATGTTTGAAATAATTCACACAAATCATGATAATCAAAGAATGTGATAAGACCAAATGTTCTGATGCTTTCCTCTGTAGGGTTTCCTTCCGCTGCCACTATTGGATATGCCAAATCTCAAGTGAGAGACATACTGAAAGTGGAGTTCAACAAGTCGGTGGAGTTACAGGTAAATCTATCTCAGCAGAGTCAAATGGGTTTTTTTACCCTTCAAAAAGGAAGCACATAAAAAAGGTTCTGTTGGAGTACAAAGTAGATCATATACAGTAAGGACCCTCTATGCTCTTTGTGTTGCTGTGTGTGTATGTACTATGTTTGTGAGTGTGTGTACACACAGATGTGTAGATGAACCATGGAGGCCAGACCACTTCCTGTGTTTCATATCAGTATTTCAGACATAAACATCAAGACCCACGAGACAACCAATCTGTGATTTGTACCGCAAGTGATTCCTCCGTGTTTCACGTGTCGTCTGTCTCTGTGAAGGTTGTGGATCCCCCGCCAAAGTTTGTGTTCCGGGTGGTGTCTGGTCCGGTTGTATACACGGCCATATCTGTCATCAATGCTCTGCGACGGTCTGGGCGCCGCTTCCTGTCTGTGTCTCCAAACTGGACCACACCAGACCGTAGATATCAGATCCACACAGGTAAGTGACCTTTCAGTAAACCGTCACCGTTTAACAAGTCTCAACTTGATCTAAGTCTCCCGTCGTCTTGGCTGCGCCCAGTGCTGCAGTTTGTTCCCAGTCACATCGACGTGCGCCATTGCAACTTCAGTGAGAGCGTGGAGAAAGGTCTGACCATGGCCTTAGCAGAAATACGCCGGCGCTCAAAGGAATCAACCAACTTCACAGTGCAGGTGAGTGGGACCAGGATGAGGAGAAGACTGATAGGCCTATACAAACGTGTAGTACAGTGGTGTCCAAACTTTTTTTCTTGCGGGCCAAAATTGTCGCGTTAGAATCGCTCACGGGCCACAGGGTTTTTTTGGTTTGTTTTTTTTAAACATTGGAGGGAACTTTTTGTATTTTGACCTCTTCAAAAAATTATGTAAATACACAATAACTAATTGCAGTGGGAAACTGTTGTGTTCTAATTTTTTGGAAAGAATAGTCAGGCTTTTATAGGTTCTCCCTCGCTAACATGAAAAAGAAAAAAAGAACGAAAT
This sequence comes from Symphodus melops, assembly GCF_947650265.1. Classification (NCBI taxonomy): domain Eukaryota; kingdom Metazoa; phylum Chordata; class Actinopteri; order Labriformes; family Labridae; genus Symphodus; species Symphodus melops. The sequence goes on along the minus strand of NC_136696.1, from coordinate 2,897,395 downwards.
ATGCCATCTGATGAGGCCTGGGGCCAAAATCTTCTGATTCTTCGATTTGAAGTCAAGGGCCACAAAAAATCCACTCAAGGGCCACAAATGGCCCCCGGGCCGCACTTTGGACACCCCTGGTGTAGTACTATCCTTCAGTCTGAAAAGGCTTTTATAATACGTTGTTTACTATTAGTGAAAGACCTCCGAGCTCGTCCAGTCACGTCACCAGTTGATGGCAGCTGTAGAAGCAGAAAAAGCATGTTGAGTATTTAGTATTTTGGTGAATGATTGGAGACAGAAAAGGAGACAAAAAAATTCACCACTGAAAAACCTAAGCGACTGAATGTTTCGACGGAATCCAAGAAAATCAATCCATCCCTCCCTTTTCACCACGCATGGGATGTGTGTGCTTACATCATGACAGGAGTCGTCCAAGCCAAAACATCACTTTCCCCATTTGTATTCCTCAGTTCTCACTGTTGGATAACATCCTGACAGAAACGCCCCGAGCGTCTCAATCGGCTCCTGTGAACCGAAAAAAAAGTAAAATGCTAAACTCCTTCAAAGCAACTCTTCATATCTGAGCACAGACGGCGTTGTCCTTGATCTTAATGTTTCTGTGACTGCACAGAGAGGATGTGACCATAGAGACAGTTGATGTACCTTCATCTCCATCATGTCCCTGTCACCTCATCTCTTCTTGTGCTGTGGAAGCAGCACCAGTCGTCCACCCTCTCACTCCCCAGGTTCATGCTCCAGTTGTTGAGTATTAAATGAGCTTACACGTAGTTAGCACAAAACGTATTCACGTTAGCTTCTGTAGCGTTATATGTCATCCTGTGTTATAGTCTTAAAGTTTGAGGATATTTAGGTACAGAAATATATTTTTGAGGACTTGCAAACACTCACACTTTAAGTTCTACTTTCAAATCGCTGAAGCCAAGAAAGAATCAGATTTTTCATCTCGTTACTCGAACAGGCTTCAAGTAACGAGTTTTTGATAAATGAAGCTGTGCGACGTGTGTCTGCTGAACACAACATGTCGGTCCGACTCTGTTCTAGATCGTAAACATCACCATGGCTGCTCCCAAGTATCAGGACCGACGGCTGGCGAGGCAGCCGGTGGACGTCACCTTCACGGTGCGCGGGGCCAAAGGTTACCTGATGGGCTCCGAGGTCAGTAACGCTCTGATGAAGCTCACCATGGTGGAATTCAGCTACTACATGGGCTTCCCTGTGCTGCAGATCGCGGAGCGTGAGTAGCACTCTGCTGTGTCATACGAGTGTTTCATCAGCCGTCAACTAAAGGTGAAAAAACGTCTTACTTCTTTCCTACAGCTTTTCATTATCCAGAGTTGAACACCAGCCATCTTCTCCGCTCGTCCTGGATTAGAACAGGTATCACACTTATTACATGATTGGTGAAAAGCTGATCTGTCTGATCCTATCATCTGTTGCTCTTTTGGTGCTCAAACGTTAATTACTCCTAGCACACTGTGAAAGTGTGACGATGCTGTTTTCCCAGTTAAATCATTTTACAGTTTGACTTACTAAATCAGTGTAGAGACTGAAATGTTCAGACTTTTTATTGACTAAATCTGGATTCAAATAAAAGGTTAAAAATGGCACTAATGAGACTTGTCAAGAGGTTGAGACTGAATCGAATCGAGCTGACAACATATAAACCCTGCTTCTCCCTCAACCCTGACACCCTCCGTGTTGATTCCTGTTTGTCTTCTGTCGTCTGTGTACAAAGTGCTCCTGGGGGTGCTGGACCAGAAAGTGGGTGAGAGGACCTTCCAAGCCAGCATGGAGCGCAGGGTGGCCATGCTGCTCGGGGAGGCGATGGGATTAGTCAGACGTGTGAAGAGAGCCACGACTGTAGGAAACAGCAGTGTGCAGGTATCATGAGACTCAGACACGTGTGCACCTCCTCTTCTCTTCTGTCTGGATTCATAAAGTGCAACATGAACAATATTAGAAAAGGTTTCATCCATTCTTTCTGCTACAAACTTACAGAAGTCTTTAACAGGAGAATTATTGAAGGATTACTCTCTCAATCTTCAAACAGCTCCCTTTCTTTTCCATCACTATTCTCTGATGCTCTCTCTCTCTCTCTCTCTCTCTCTCTCTCTCTCTCTCTCTCTCTCTCTCTCTCTCTACCCGGGTCGAGTACTGAGGACTCATTATGTGAGCACCGCTGTGTTTGTGACCACCGAAAGCCTTGCTGCTTTACTAATCAGCCTCCAGTGTTTGTGGGTTCGTTCGACACCTGCTCCGCTCAAAAGGGGACAGGATAGGGCTCTGTCTCCATGGCAACAGCATGCTATTCAGGATTCCAGGGAACAGCCCACCGAGAGGACCACATCCTCCCGAGTCCTCGTTCGTTCCCCCCCTCTTCCTGGTCTCCGCGGTCCCCGCTGCTTGATGTGAGCTCCTGTGAGCCGCAGAGCTGCTAAAAGTGGATCAATTATTAAGTGTTTGTCTTCCTCCACCTGTATCCTGCAGTTGGATGATTCAGACTGTGTCCCCGTTGTTGAGAAGAACGACATTATTGAGAGCATAGAAATCAAAAGAAATCCAAAGAACAGGAAGAGTGAGAGCCTGAGATGAAAGAGAATGGGCCTGAGAGAGGAGAGATTCATACTTGATGTGAACTCAGGAAGTCTGACTGCTGGAAAGAGCTCTTTAAACGGCGCAGTAGTCAGAGTGATACAAATCTTTTAGATGAGTAGCACACTCATTTTCTCCGTCCTTCCTGCATCCTGTACCCTGGTCTCCATGAAACCCACGGTGCAAATTTAGCAAACATCAACCTTCGCTATGATTAGCTCTCTAATTTTAGACGCTGGCATCCTTCCTAGATTAAATCTGTTCACAGTCACACAGATGTGATCTTTATTATGTTGTGTGTGTCGCCTTACAGCCATGAAGCTAACTTAGACTTCTTTTACATTTCAAAGACTCATCTTTGAGTGTCTGCTGGGTAGAATGAGAGAAAGCGTCTGAACTTCAGAGGGAGTCTTCGTCTCTTTCTCACACAGATGCACACACACACACACACACACACACACACACACACACACACACACACACACACACACACACACAGAGTCATAAAAGACTCTTATGTAAGACAGGCGCCCTTAACCGTCAACACAGCATCAGTGTGTTGTTGTCACCTGAGAGCAGACCTTCTGAGTCTACCCAGACAGAGAAAAGTGGAGGTGGAAATGGGGTCACACCCACCCACACACACACACACACACGCTCACACACACGCTCACACTCACACAGACGCTTCCTCCCGTCTTTCCACTCTAATAACCGTGCACGGTCTGGATTAGACCCTGGATGAGGGAGTCTATCAGCCCAGGCATGACCTACACTTTCCTCTTTCCAGTAATGCAGCAAGCAGACTGCTGCGGCCTCGGGGCACCCACAGGGAGCCTGCACTCTCTCACACACACACACACACACACACACACACACACACACACACATTGGAGATCATGGAGAAATATTTAAACAATGAAAACGCTGTACTGGGAAAACACATCATGATACATCATAAGTCCGCTTTTTTGTTTTCCATCGGTGTTGTTTTAGTGCAAATGTTTAAAAATCCAAATCACAGGTTAATGATGAAAGACAGTTAATGCATAAAACCGTTAAAATATTTTACATATTGAAGTTTTCATCACGATAGTGACGGTAGAAATGCAACATTCAAAGTGGCCCCTCCCCCTGGGCTCATAACCAATCATCACACTCAGAGCAGGTCGTACTGTTTGTAGCTACACTGTAAGCTAACACACGTTAGCACAAGCTAACCACCAGATGCCTGTCCAACAGGAAGCAGATAAAAGGTACAGTAGGTACACAAGGTGTAGCCTTATACACTCAGCATTTCGTCTTACTTTGTTTATATTTTGTCTTCTGACCAGCTGCGTCCTCAGCCGTCATAAAGGCTGATTGGAATCATATCCAATAGTTGTTCTGAATCCGCACCCATACTCACATGCTGCGCTGTCATTGGCTGGAGGAAACACAGTGTCACATTTATCCAGGAAAAAACCAGGGGGCAAAGCAGTCAAACTCTAAACTGACTGAAATAGAAAACACACTCCATTAATAAGTCATTATCCAAAGTGGAGCGTGATGTTTTCCTCTCCGAAGAACCGTACTTTAGTTCATCTAACTGGGACAGTGTTGCAGTGTGAAAGTAATGATTCTGATGAATAATGAGAACATCAAAACTTAGTCACATCCAACATGTGACGCTGAAGAGAAGGGACTTTTGGTTGTCTTTGTGTCTTCACCGTCAACAATAGAAACTAAACAAACTGAAGTGAAGAAAAGATGCACAGTCAGTAGGAAACAGAGAACAGATGAAGACATGAATCTAATACAGCTTCATTTGTTAAGCACTTTAAAACAACCACAGCTGACCAAAGTGCTCACATCAGGTAAAAACATTTTTAATATAAACTACCGGTAAATTAAAACGTGGGAGTGTCCGCGTGGATGCTGCAGCCGTGCAGATGAGAGGCAGTGAAGTGTTTGTGATTCAAAAAAAGAAGAAAAGATGCTGTTATGTCTGCTCGAGATCGACAGAGAGTTTGACTGTACATTTAGCTGTGGTGATTTTCTCTGTGTAAGAACATGCTTCCTTTTCCACTTACAAAGCTCATGTGTGTCAAATGACGAAAGACACACTTTAAACACACTGAGGAGTTTTCTTGATTCTGTGATTCTCTCACTTGGTCGCAGCCGTTGGAAGATTCATTCTTCTTCTTTGTCACTTCAAGAAACAGTCACTCTCCAGTTGCTCATCATCAGGATGTGGATTGTAGCATGAAGGGTGGCTTTGATATTTCTGCAGAAACTTGCTTTCTTTAGCTATCTGTTCACCCTAAAACTCTTAATATGTGCATCAGTGCTTGGTCCATTATAACACGGTGTCTTTTGACCTCCCAGGTTGTGAGCACTGGTCGGCTGCTGGGTGCAGACAACCCTCTGGAGGTGGTGTATTTCGTGGAGAGTCCCGGTGGTCAGAGGATGCCTGCAGATCAAGCAGCCGAGCTCCTGAACAGTCTGGATGTTCAGCGTGCTGCCATCGTCTTAGGATATCGCATCCAGGGCATCTTGGCACAGCGTGAGTACCTCTTGTGTGGTATCAGTGACACGTCAGGGTACTTGCTCCCTTTTACTCGTCCATTCCTAAAACACTTTCAGGACATGCAGGTCCCTAAATTATCAGGACTTGTTCGTGAATCAGCTTGACTGCGTCCGACTTTCCTCACAAGGAAAAATATAAGTTTGTTCTCCTCGTTTTTGTGTAAATATCTCTGCAACCTGTTTAAGGATGTTTCACACAATTCATGAAAAACAAAAGGAAGCTAAAAACAGATGGCTGATGGAGAAGTGTACAAAGCAGACACACTCTGCTCGACATGAACCACGTCTTCTCCCCCTGCTAGCAGGAAGTCTGTAAAGAGTTGTGCACACATGCACCCATCCTGCCAATAAAGGGAAAAAAATGGCCGACATGCATTAAAGTATAAAGCTCCCAATCTACTTTTTTTTCCTTTTTTTTTTTTTAGAAAACACTGCGAGCTTTTCTCATAAAATCAGCTTCTTCTCCTGGTGATGTCATCACATCCCTTTGAAATCAAACGGCTGCTGGTTATTTTTTGACTGCATTAAATGTCACGGTGTGTTTCTACCTCTGACGGTTTTAGAGGATAGGATGTGTGTGCAGACGGTTCGGTGACTGCAGATGGTTCACATCAAGGTGCTATCCGTCAATAAACAGAATTTAGTGTAAAACAACGTGTGAGGGGATTTCTGTCCCTGGAGATGAAGAGCAGAGAAACCTTTTTCCTGTCTATAACTCTGCACCCTGTAAAGTCTCTCTCCATGTTCTGCTCTGTGCTGAGAGGTGTTGCAGACTCTTTACTCGCACCATTATTTATGGGCTTCATATACGAGCTCCTTATGTGTGTTTATAGTAACATTTAAGCTAATTAGCTCCCCCCTGTACACGCTGGAGTCTCCCTCATTAGGAATCTAAACAAGGGATGAAGGACTAATGAGAGCCCCTCCAGGGCCTGTGTCTCTGCACTCGCTCTGTTCTCCCACAGTCCTTTTCTCTGGGGATGAAATGAGTCTTAATTAAATCTCATGACGGTCACAGCAGCAGCAGCAGCCTTTTAAAGGAAGAGTGCCTGTTTGTGAGGAAAATCGAAGTGAATGACGTTTTATCTCGACCTGAAACTCTCTCTCTCTCTCTCCGTTTGTGTGCAGCCGTGGAGAAGGTTGCATCATCGCCCACGGACACTGAGAACACCAACGTGTGGATCGTCATCGGGGTGGTGATTCCCCTCATCGTGGTCCTCGTCATCATTTCCATCCTCTACTGGAAACTGTGCCGGACGGATAAGCTGGAGTTCCAGCCAGACGCCATGACCTCCATCCAGCAGAGACAGAAGGTAGAGCTGACTGAGCGTTCACACCGCGCCTGTGTGTGTGTGTGTGTGTGTGTGTGTCTCACCACACACATTCTTGGCGTTTTCCATCCGACGATGCGTTCGAGGAAAGAGGAAGGATGAGCTCACTTTTAAATCTAAATGAGCTGATAATTAATTCGATGAATCCGTCATCGTAATGAATGAGCTGCTCAGTCTGGACTTCATTATTTCTTATTTTTAGAAACGCTTAATGATAAAAGTTTAATGATCTCAGCAGTGGAAATGTGTGGAAATGTGTGAGCCACTGTCGCTCTTTTATTTTTTTAAAAACCTTTTTTGGTTTCAACTTAAATACTCTTTCACTTCCTGCTGTTCAGGTGACGTTTGTCCAATCAGATCAGATCTTCAGTCTGTGGCATCTGAAGATCTCCTCGTCTGTCCAACTCTGTACAGACTGTGTTTGTGCCGTAACTGAACTGAGCCGTCGTGTCGTCTTTGTACATTCATCTTGATTCTGTGACTGCTTGATATCGCTGTCCCGCTCTGTAACTTCACACAGACACACACACACACACACACACACACACACACACACACACTCACTCAGTCAGACATTCAAGCAAAGGCAAGTTTATTTATGTCGCACATTTCAACAACAAGGCAATTCAAAGTGCTTCACACAGGACATCTAAAAGCCTCATGACAGAGGACAGAAAACTTATTATAAAAACCTAAAATATGCTCAAGTGAAAATAACTCAAATTAAAAATTGAGAAAAATATCAAAAGAATTCAGAGTTATGGTACACATTCACACACACGCTGCGCTGCTGATCCTGTCTCTGGCCTGTAATGTTAAAGACAGAACAGAGGAGGGATCACTTCGCTCACCTCTGAGACATTCAGGAAGTCTGAGGAGAGGAAACGTGGCGTCTTCACTTTAAACACGTTTTACTCTGACGCTGTTTTTCTTCTCTTCTGTCTCTTTTGTCACAACATCATTTATTATTTTGACATGTTTTTGATGACCTCCTCGTGCGACTGGTCCACAGAAGGTTTTACTCTTTATCCCCCTCATGGGCGGCCAAAACAAAACAAACAAGGAACAACCATCATAGTAACATGCTAACTTCTCAAAACCTTCAAACTGCATTAAACAAGAACTCGTCTGTGAGATTTGACAAATATGAAAGGTGTGATGTCAGCGTGTTCCTGTTAGTAAGCTCAGGGTTTATCTTCAGGAGTGTCCAGGTGTTTGTGGAGTCTCCTCTGACCGAGGGAACTGCCAGACCAGTCCAAATGTGTTCAAGCTGCTGGGTCGTCTTCCTGACTTCCTGTTGAAACGTAATGTGCATAAATAATAACCACCACTCAAAGTCTGCCCTCTCTGCTTAACACAATCATCTGTCACTTAATGATGGGTTGAATAATATAATTGTCCCTAAAGCTGAATCTATCAACAGACTGGATAAAGATGCAGCATGTCACGGCCGTGGTTCCATTCTGACAGACAACACTGAGACGCTGTGCAGGCTGAGAAAATAGACACTTTAATGTTCTTTGCAGAGCCCTTATATACTGTTCAACAGATGTCACAAATTCCTTCCCACTTTAGATACTTCTGTACATGGTCAGGAGAATCACATCACCTTTACCCTTACAATGTCAAACCTCTATTAGAAGAACAATTCCTCATTTCATTGTCAACTGAGGCCATACATTTATACTTTTAGAAAACCTTGAAAGACATTCTTCTCTTCAAATATGGTCATAGCTTCTCCAAATAGATCGTAGTCTGCTCACAGCAAAGTCACCTCTACAAAGTGTAACCAAACTGAACGTATTCACAGAAATTCGTACTATCACTTAACACCCCCCCCCCCCCTCCACACCCCCCCCCTCCCCCAGTCCTCCACCTCCTTCAGAGAATCAAGAACCTCTCTTCAGCAGACACTCCCCCCGACTAAAAAGCACGTCGAGTCAAGTGAGGGGGAGTATGAGGAGGAGGAAGAGGAGGAGGAGGAGGAGTATGAAGAAGAAGAGGAGGAGGAGGTTAAAGCAGGGAAGGTACAGAGCAGCGTCTGGAGTAGAGACCTACATTAGTCTGTGTGTTTGCTGTCTGACGTAGGTCGGCTAGAAACTGACTGTTCAATAGTTTATAGTCCAGAGACAACAGCATCATTACCTCAAACATTTATGCCAACAATGCTTCTGCTTAGACACCAGCAGCTCCTCCCAAGAGCAAAGCATGCCTGAGCAGTGAGGAGGAAGAAGAAGAGGAAGAGGAGGAGGAGGAAGAAGAGGAGGAAGAGGAAGAGGAAGAAGAAGAGGAGGACACAGACGACGACGATGAGGAGGAGGAGAAGTTTAAAAAGAAAGAAGCCGAGCAGAGAAAAGCAGAGAGCAAGACGATGACGATGAAGTCAGGAGAGATGAAGAAAGAAGAAGAGAAGAAGAGAGTGACAGATAAAGGCAGACGAGTCCTGGAGGAGGTATAACGTTCTCTAGTCATGTGACACTTGTCCCGTAGACGGCAGGCTCTGACGCTTCGAAGGTTTCGTGTTGATGTTGCAGATCCCTGATTGGTGACGTGCTAGATCTGTAGACGTCATTTTGGTGTTTCTGTACAGAGTGTTGGTGGTCCCAAGTTTCCCATCAGCCCCGGCTAAGTAGTAATTAGTGATGCGTAATGCGTCTGTTCATTCAGCAAACAGCTTTGACTGTTTCAATACTTCCTTCTTTCCTAACTGTCCCTGTGCCGCTGAGAGCACACACACACACACACACACACACACACACACACACCTTTTCTCCGCCTCTTTGGCTTAGCACTTTTATGTTCTGTATGTTGGCAAGCATCATGCTGGATTAGCGGTGTTATAGCAGCAAGCCTCTTCTGAGCACGGCGTTTTGCATGAATGAACGCAGTGTGAGTGTGCGTTCAGCGGCGTCCTCTCGTACGTCACAACGCTCGACATCTGACACTCCATGTTTACTCCTCTTCTGCGGGGAACTCCCCAGGGCTTGACATAAAGATCCTCTCACTGCCTCCATCCCACTCTGACTCAGAGGAGAGCGAGCAGCTCAACACCCCCCCCCCTCCCCCCCCCCCCCCCCCCCCAGTTCTTTATTCATTAATGTCTGTCTGTCTGAGTCTCTCTCCTGAGCACTTAACCGTCCGCCTTCAGCAGAAAAACAAAATCAAAGCTCATCCATCACCCTGAACATCCTGCTGATTCAAATCTTTTCCTATTTATTAGACAACACCGTATTTTGATTGAATTATTCTTACGAGTTTGAACGAATAGTCGATTCATCTTAAGCTGTGTGCCTCCAGTATCTAATACTCTTAAACTTCAGTTCACACATCGAAGCCGACAGGTGCAGGATGAATATTTGTATTACCTGCAGAACGCTGTTCAACTTGATTTAAGACAGGCCAAGTCCCCATGACCTTCACCAGTCAAACAGAGGAAGAGCTTTTTTGTCCCTTCAGTCTCTCCGTAGATAGTGGTCCTCAGTGTCTCTCTGTATTTATTTTGTCCCTTCAGTCTCTCTGTAGATAGTGGTCCTCAGTGTCTCTCTGTATTTAGTTTGTCCCTTCAGTCTCTCTGTAGATAGTGGTCCTCAGTGTCTCTGTATTTATTTTGTCCCTTCAGTCTCTCTGTAGATAGTGGTCCTCAGTGTCTCTCTGTATTTATTTTGTCCCTTCAGTCTCTCCGTAGATAGTGGTCCTCAGTGTCTCTCTGTATTTATTTTGTCCCTTCAGTCTCTCTGTAGATAGTGGTCCTCAGTGTCTCTGTATTTATTTTGTCCCTTCAGTCTCTCTGTAGATAGTGGTCCTCAGTGTCTCTCTGTATTTATTTTGTCCCTTCAGTCTCTCCGTAGATAGTGGTCCTCAGTGTCTCTCTGTATTTATTTTGTCCCTTCAGTCTCTATGTAGATAGTGGTCCTCAGTGTCTCTGTATTTATTTTGTCCCTTCAGTCTCTCTGTAGATAGTGGTCCTCAGTGTCTCTCTGTATTTATTTTGTCCCTTCAGTCTCTCTGTAGATAGTGGTCCTCAGTGTCTCTCTGTATTTATTTTGTCCCTTCAGTCTCTCTGTAGATAGTGGTCCTCAGTGTCTCTCTGTATTTATTTTGTCCCTTCAGTCTCTCTGTAGATAGTGGTCCTCAGTGTCTCTCTGTATTTATTTTGTCCCTTCAGTCTCTCTGTAGATAGTGGTCCTCAGTGTCTCTCTGTATTTATTTTGTCCCTTCAGTCTCTCTGTAGATAGTGGTCCTCAGTGTCTCTCTGTATTTATTTTGTCCCTTCAGTCTCTCTGTAGATAGTGGTCCTCAGTGTCTCTCTGTATTTATTTTGTCCCTTCAGTCTCTCTGTAGATAGTGGTCCTCAGTGTCTCTCTGTATTTATTTTGTCCCTTCAGTCTCTCTGTAGATAGTGGTCCTCAGTGTCTCTCTGTATTTATTTTGTCCCTTCAGTCTCTCTGTAGATAGTGGTCCTCAGTGTCTCTCTGTATTTATTCGTCATCAAACGGAGGGAAAAATATGTTTTGTTACATTTCACTGATCTTCTTCGTAGCATCAACGGTGTTTTTGTGCTGTTGTTAAAACATGCCGACTTTACAAACTGAAATCACCAGAAGACTCGATCGATGAAGTGGGAAGAACGACTTCCTGACTCGGAGACTTGGAACACCCGATCAGCACCTGAATGCAGCATAACTTCAACCTTCAGGCTTCAAGAAGGACGTTACTTTATTTCAAAATAAAAGCAGGATTAAATTCAAACAGCAGTAAAGTACTCTCAACTTTAGACATTAAATAATTTCAAAATAAAAGCCTAATAGTCTTAGTTGTAAAAAAAAAAAAAATCAAACGTGGTTAAAAATGCAAATAATCACAATGATAGCCCAAATTGACAGTTTAGTTTAGTCTGTTCTTATCCTCTCCCTTTCTTCACTTTGGTTTCTTCCTCTTCTGTCCCCGTCCTCAGTTGCAGGCCCCGAGCGTGAAAGGTTTCGACTTTGCCAAGCTGCACCTTGGCCAGCAGAGTAAGGATGATGTCATGGTGATTCAGGAGCCAGTCCCTCCAGGGCTGGGCTCTGGACAGCTGCCCGCGTCCATTAAAGACGGCCTCAGCCTGTCCGACAACGGCGAGATTCCAACTCCGCAGTCCAAAACGTCAGCGTCCTCCACGAAGGCGTCGCGCAGCGGCCGAAGGAGAGAAAGGTAAATGTTCTCTTCAGTCCAGCACACAGCTTTTTACTCACAGCTGGTTTTAATCTCTCCTCCACACAAATCAAGACTCTTAACAGAAGCTGCTTTTGTTGATCCAAAGAATTTTTTACATATTTGGATTTTTTTATATATTGGTTATTGCTTCTTTTCTTCTATTTTATTTTATTGAATTCTTCTTATTACCCATGCTAACCCATGTGTAAATGTACTTGGCAATAAAAACGGATCCTGATTCTGATTTTACACTCAGTCGACCAGAACAAACATTTGGACAGATTTTGAATTAATATTTAATGTGACAGTCGATGTTAATGTTTGCTGTCTTTCTCTGTACATTACACTTACTTATGACAACATGCACATACAGTGCTGTGGTTGCCATTTTTCGTAAATAACATTTTTAATAGCTTGGTTTCAGTAGCATTTTTTTTTATTTGTAGAAGAGAAGAGAATAGAAATCAAATAATCAAAACACGCACGTCGTGTTCATCAGAGTCGTCACCTAGCAACCAAACACCAAAACACATCAAATCAGTTGATTTGGATGAGTTAATCATCCTCGTCTAATTTTAGCCATGGCTTTTGAAGGAGCACTGGGGGGGTGGGGGTCTTTTCTCCGGACACCCCCGGCTTTTACCTTATTCTGGAAAAGTCCTGACTGTCATTTATGCATGGCATTTCAGGATGTTAGTGCCTTCTCGTCTTCTATTATTCATCTCCGCCTGTGTGTGTGTAGGATCTCGCCGTCAGACGGTGACTCTGTGGTTAGTGACCATTCGAGTGAGCGGGAATCAAACGAGGAGAACCTGAGAGGCCACGGCACGCCCAACGACAGCAAGCAGACGCGCAAGGTTCCCATCAATGTTTTAAATGGTAGGTCGCCGTGGTAACGCACACATCGGTCCTCCAGAACACAGAGAGCAAACACAAGGCGGGGGAGGGGACAGAGGAAAGTTAAACAAAAAAAAAAAAGGAAGGGGCAGATAAAGAGAGAGAGAGCAGCTCAAGCGAGTGTTATTTGATTGACAGGAGAGCCAGCCTGAGGGCAGAGGAGACTGTGGAAAAAAAGCAGGAAGGGAAAGAGCAGCAGTGACGTAAAGATTATAAAGGGGGGGGGGGGGGGGGGGGGTGATGGGGGGCAGAGGAGGTGAAGCCTTTTCATTGGTCCAAAGAAGTCCAGAGAGGAAAAGAGGGGACTGAAGTTACTCTATGGGACAGCTTGTTGATAGATTGAAGCCTGTGTGTCGGAGCCAGAGGCAGTCAGGCTGACTCACTCACACACACACACACACACACAAGAATGGTCTTTGTTTTCTTATTGATAAGTCTCCGTCTGGATGTAAAGGAGACACAGACAGGATGAACCCAGCGGTTCAACACGTCTGTTTGTACACGTGCTGAGTTATGAAGAGATCATTTATCTCACTTTCCTCCCTCGTCTCTCAAACACAGAGAACGGCCTTTCTTTGTCAGTGTGCACGTCGCTGTAAGTCTTCTTCTTTCTCTGCTGCTCTTACTTCACCTCTTTGTTCTCTCTGTTGCGGTTTTCCAGGCAAGAATAGAATCGGTAAGAGTTTGTCTTCTCTCTGTCTGTGTCTCCCTGGACCTCAGGTTTGACCCCCAGCAGCTGTGTCTCTGTGCCGTCTGTCTGTTTGCTTCTGTTCGTTTTCTCCTCTCAACATCCATCACTGTCTGCTGAGCTGTCAGTCACACTGAGCAAACAATCAAACAAAGGCATCGCCGCTGTTTGAAATCACATTTGGCTTTTAGAAATAGAATCAGAGTTCATTTCCTGCTCCGACCGGATGTTTTAACCCCACTTTGTGTTTTAGATGAAGTTTAAAGTGCTTGTTAGTCATTGCTCCATCCCTCAGTGTGCGCCCAGATTACTGCTTCACGATGTCGTGACTGCATTTTGCTGCCTGAGTTTTAACTCCCTCTCCTTCTTTAGGTCCTCCGCCTATGAACGGCACAAACAAGCAGCTGTCGTCAGCGTCCATCTTTGAACATGTGGATCGGATGTCTCGGGCCACCGAGGCCAGCAGGAGACTCCCAAACAAAGTCCAGCTCATCGCCATGCAGCCCATGCCTGTCCCGCCGCTCCACAGCCCGCCCGTCAACGGCAAACTCACCGACACCAACCAAATCAACAAAGAGGTCGGCTTTTCTGTGTTTCTTCATGAAGTCATGTGAAGCCTGTTTGCACATTTTCATAGAGACTTTCTAGCTCTGATATTTTCAGGAATCTTTGATCATGTAACACCGTGTTTCCACACGCTGCGGCCCGTTAGCAACGCACGCTACGCTGCCAGAGCAGCTTCACTGCGCTCCACTCTGATTCCAACACGCTGCACGTCTGTTAACTATGGCGTACGCTGCAGAGGCACGGGACACGCTGGACAGACTAAACGACCCAAACAGGAAGTCAGACAAGCCGATCAATTTCAAAATAAAACACAATATACGGACTCATAATCGTATTTTCCGTCACCATATCAACATAAGTCAAAAAAGACACCAAACAAACAACAAATCATCATCAGAAGCAAAACTCACTTCACACAGATCATTTATTTAAAAAAAAGGAGTAAAAAGTCAAATTACACATCTCCACATGCAGCCTCCTCCAGGAATGTCGGGAAATGTTCACACCTGGACACAACTGCTCAAACGTTTTACAAGACATGACGGCGGATGTTAATTCATATAAATAAGTTGACGGGAGCCCTTTTGTTCTCAGGAGATAATTCACACCTTTCAGCCAATCAGAATCAAGCACTCCATTATAAAGAGTCTTTACATGACAGGAGGGTGTGACTGTCTTTAAGCCCAGTGGTTAAGAAAGATCACTTGTTTCCTCGTTGAAAAAGTAAATAAAGAAATGTGTATGTGCATGAGCACTTAGTTACGAAGGCATCACAAATAGATCAAAACAATCTGAAGCAAAGGAGGATAAAGAGATATCAAACATTTAAAGAAAGAGTGAGGGCGAGGTGCTACTGCATGAAACCAAAACAAACTGCCATTAGGCCACGCCTCCTTCCATCCACTTCCTTCCACTTCTCCGAGGTCGGCTTTGCAGCAGGCGCAGGAAGTCAACCCAGCCTGCCCTCCTCTGAGCAACATTTTCCAGATCCTCCTGCAGGATTCTGAAGTGTTCCGAGGCTAGACAGGAAATATGATCCCTCCAGTGGACTCGAGGTCTATCCCGGGGTCTCCTCCCAGTTGGGCGTCCCCGGAAAAACCTCCAAACCTCTAAATCCTCCCATGAGAATTTATCTAACTGTGTCTCCGTCCCTTCAGATCCAGGTAGCACTAAGGCACAAGTCAGAGATTGAACACCATCGCAATAAGATCCGTCTGCGCGCCAAGAGGAAGGGCCACTACGACTTCCCCGCCATGGAGGAGGTCACAGGGGGGCCTGGAGACGTGAAGGACCAGGATCGCATCTATCAGAAAGCACAGACGCAGATCGATAAGATTCTGGACCCTGACGCTCAGACGCCCGCCATCTTCATGCAGTCCAAGAAAAGGTGAATGTTCTTCTGTCGTTGTGACTGTTTGGATGAGTCGATTATATCCTGACAGAATAAAAAAACACTCTTCCACATTCGATCTTAGTGTCCGAGGAAGACGCTCTCCCAAAATGAGGATGAAGGAGCAGTTGAATGGCGGCATGATGGAGGCCGACAAAGACCACCTCATCTCTGAAGACAATGACGCCGCGTACAGGAAGTGTCCTGGAGTCAACAACGTGGCCTACGTGGTGAGTCGCACACGGGACTCTCAACATTTATACTGAGGTCTGTTATATCTGTAGAGCAGTCATGGGACGCAGCTTCACGCCTTTCTGTCTTTACAATGAGAAGAAACAACACCGAACAGAACAACTCAGCTTTATTTATGTTGCACCTTTCATACATGAAAACATGCTTCAAGTGCTTCTCAAAAGACCAGAAATAAAACACAGAGAAAGAACTAAAAAAAGAAGACAAAAAAAAGAAATGTTGATTTGATATGACAGAGGGGTGAATGAAACAGGACATCCTCGTGCTACTAAAGCCCCGTTTCCACCGAGCGGTTCAGTTCGGTTCGTCTCGGTACAGCACACAAAGATCCCCAAATTAACGACCCGTAGCGTGCTACTTTTTGGGAGCCTTCTGTTGGGGTGTCAAGAATATCGAGCTGACCCATAAAAGGTGGAGCTAAACACGGCAGTCCTTTGATTGGTCCCGTGTGACAGCGGCATTAAAAGACAAACACAACCCGGCCGTGTTTAAACACAGTGGATTGTGTCTGGGTCAGCCTTCTCTGAAACAAAGCTGGATTAAGTTTGTTGGCTGTGGAAACACAAACAGGATCAGGCTTTACCGAACCAAACTGTACTGATCCGTACTGGACCGCTTGGCTCAGGACTCAAGTATCAGTGAGAATGTTTGGTCTGAAGTGAGTTATTACATAACTTTTACACTCACTTCATCATTAATTGCTTCAGTCTGGGACGCATGTAGAGCATCAATGGGAGACGTGTCGTTTAAAAACCTCTTCATCTGATTCAGTGAACTCCCTCGTCTCTAACTGTCTTTTTATTTGTTGTGTTATTCTAGTCTGATCCGGACCAGTGCCCAGGATCCCCTCACAGGAGCCCCTCCCCCACCGATGATGTCTTCCTCGGCCCCGCTTCCTCTCCTCCAGGCCATGCCCCTCCCCCGCCTCCATACATGCCCCCGCAGCCGTCCATCGAGGAGGCGCGGCAGCAGATGCACTCTCTGCTGGACGACGCCTTCGCCCTCGTGTCCCCCACGTCTCAGGGCAGCGGCGCAGGGATCACTCTCCCAGGGGTCAACAACAACAACAACCCGCTCGCCTCCAGCCCGCCTGGACACGGCCCCCGACCTTGGGGTCCGACTTACCAAAGTCTCGGTCCCTACCCTGGTGTAAGTAGCCACTCCTAACATCTGCAGGAGCATTTTTAAAGAGTATGAACCTCTCAGTCGACAACGGAAACAAGAACTTCACATGCTAAAATAAATCCCTCCTCGGTAAAGTTTCTGGATCATTCAGAATCTTTTTAGTCTCTTAATCTCTAATCAGTTAGTTTTTGTCTTTAATCCTTCTGCTCACATGTGGCAAAGAAGTAGAAATCAAAATGAGCCCTGATAGTTCATCAGGTAGGAATCAAGAACAAGACAGACCTGAGACCAGAGTGCTCCGAGAACCAGACAAGACCAAGACATGGAGACCGAGGCCGGGATCAGGACCATAGATGTCACTTAAAAGTTATCATCATGTAATAATAACTCACTTCACTCAGACAGGAACAGCAGGAAGACTGCAGCCCGTTATCAGACATACAAATGACTGACAGTTAATCATTCTGTTATAAATGGCTTTTTTTCTTCTAATCACAGTCATGAAAAAGGAAGTGGAAAGACATCAGTGATGGTTTTTTAATTTATTTTAATTTATTTTTTTAATCGGTGCAATAACGTGACAGACTGGTGAGATTTGATAAACAAAGTATGAAAACAAGGAGAAGGGATTAGACAATACAGAATAGACACACATCAACTGACTACAACTAACACAGATAATACAAAACTACACAATAATAATAGAGAAAAAATAGAAATAAAATTTTAAAAAAATGGCTAAAGAAGTCAAAAGAGCGATAGAGAGAAAAAGAAGAGGAGGGATAAAAGGTGTTTTTATTCAGTGATGGTTTTTGACTAAAAAAAAAATTCAATTCAGACGAGGCCAAGACTAAATTACTACAACACCATCATCAGGATTCAACATTTAAGATGTTTAATATCACTCTGAATGCACCTTGTTTCTCAGTTCAGCATGTTTTACTGCAGATAAACAGAAATAATCCCTGTTAGAAAATCACCAACATCAGAGTAAAGAAGCACCGGTGAAATCCCTGATGTTCACTGTCTCCTCCCTTTCTCGAGTTTTCTTTTTCGGCTCATTCGCAGCACGAAGCCGGTCGCTTCAAGTTTAATCGCGTCCACTTAGCCACCTAATCGGTTAAGTATTCCTCCATCTGTCACCCCCCCAGTGGAGCTGCAACCTTTCAACCCTCGTCAGCCACCTACAGCCCAAAGACTCGGCAGCCTCAGAGACACCCTTGACCTGCGTTGGCTCATGTCAGCGTGGACTCGTTTCAAAGGAGGCGCAGCCATTGAAATGCTGAAATAATAAGCTCAGTGTTTCTTTGTATTTAGTCTGTTCGTTGAAAGAGGTCGGGGCAAAGCTGCGACGCCACACAAAGGCTTGTTTATGCAGCGCTGCGGCAAAGGTCCATGGTGCTGTGCATGTGCTGCACAGTGTTCGCAGTGTTTCATGTTGAAAAGAGACGGTGCACAAGTTATGTGTAGCTTATACTACCAGTGCTATTTACAGCGACCGTGGGTTTTATATACACATATTCTAAGATGCTTAAAGATAGCACAGATTAAAATCTGTAAGCTTTACAGTAAGCTGCTGAGATTTTCTGCACATTAAATCACGTGGATTTGATGAACAGTGGCGCCTATTCTGTCAGCTGAAAACCTGCAGGAAAGCTCTCGATGATGTTTAGACTGCAGTACCCGTTTTAAACACTTGGTGTCAGAGGTACACACTGCTCCTTTAAATATCATCACAGTGACCTTCTCCTTTACAATTTTAAGAATAACGCGTAAGATGGATGTACATATTTAGCCTGTAATGGATAGACTCCAGTGCGTTTCATCTCAGGTGAAGTAAATAAAGAGAGACTTAACAGGGAGCAGTGCAGCCATAAAACTCTTATCAGCTGCTTGACCTGTGGAGCGTGTGCGTACTAAATTAAGTGGGGAGAAAAGATTTGGAGCAAACGTGGGGTCTCCTCTGTTGTTTTGCGGTAAATCCTCAGACTGGATTTTTTGGCTTCTTTGCCCTTAAGTGAAATTGACAAGCGCTGCAACTCCGCGTGAAAATGTTTAAACTACTTATTCACGCCCAAAAAACGCTGTAAAAACACATGACGCAGCGGGTAGAGAAGGGCGCGCTGGCCCACGGGAAAACAAAGGTGGTTGCTGGCGACGCTTTTCTGGAGATGTTTCTCTTTGTGATCGAATTCAGTGTGCAAAAGAAAAATAAACTTTACATGCAAATAATTAGAGGACTCCTTCACTTCGGGAAGGAATTTCAACATCAACTGTGAGATCTGCTTTAACAGGATGGAATCAAAAGACATGACAGATAGAGTTTTTACAATCCAATAAGGTTGACTCCACGTCAGACAGGGAGCAGAACTTGGTATCAATTTATTTCAGTCAGCGCCAAAGGCTGTTGGGAGCCAGGCAAAGAGCGCAACTGTTAGCTAAGAGGCTAATGCTAACACTACTGATGGATACAGATCCTGGAAGCGTCCGTTCACTTGACCTTTCAGGGACCATTTCTGCGTGTCGGCCTGGATGATATTCAAGAATTGATGAAGAAAGGTTTAAAATGTTTGTCGACAGAAAGTGCATTCCTGAAGTTGAATGTGACCTTTTTTGATATTATGGCTGGTATAAAGATGCTCATCAAACATTCGTATTGATACTTTATTTCTGTTATCTGACTGAACTCTCTCTCTTTATCTCTGCAGAGGTTCCCCGAGCCTGGCCTCCCCCCGCCCTCCCTCCAAGGCCTGACCCCGAGGTTTGTAGATTGTTCCATGTAAATTGAAAATCCATGTAGAAATAAATAATCAATAGTCTGCTGTGACGTCCACGTCTTCCCTCACCAGACTGATTTCTTATTGATCAGCCGAGGCTGATTTTCAGCCCTTTCACCAGCGGGAATGCTGTCCTTCGAATGCTTCTTTGTGAGTCGACCTCGTGAATAATGAAACCTGAGTCATCTTTATTTTATCACTTTAATGGATCGGGTCCAAGCAGTGCTCCCCTAACGGTCTCCGAAGGACCGAGGCACCCATACACACTCACGTATTCATGAGGCTCATCGAGAGCAGAGCGGCTCAAAGGAAACCTCACAGATATATTAGTGGACAAACACATTCTGATCTCAGGCTGAAAGTCACATTTTTATATAGTCTGGTCTTTAATGTCTTTAGAAAATATTGTTAATATTTAACCTCAACTGCGTTATTACAAACGTATGGATGATATGGCCCGTCTGCCCTTTGGTTGAACTCACGATTTAACGGTGATTGTAATCGAGCTCAGCGGGGCTTGTATGACCTCAGCGGACACGTGTTTGTGAGGTGTTGCAGGTGTTAGAGAAGACGTGATGACCTTTAGCACAACCAGGAGGAGACTGAGTGGTTCATGTTCACATGTGCAAACAGAGGCACACAACAGTCAGATCAATATGACGTTATCAGTGGTGATTGGTCGTCTGAACTCCATCCAACATTTCAGACTCTCTGTTGATGATGTGAGCGTAAAGATCACAGCTGAGAAGATGACGAGAACGTTTGTCTCACTGTGGTTTTCTCTGTCAAAAGCTCAGTGAGTGAAAAAGCCTCTCTCTGGTTTTTAGGCAAGGCCTTGGCTCCAGCTACCTGCCACCCGGAGAAGCAGCAGGCACATGTGAGCAGATCCAGCCGGACAGCCTGTACTCCAGCAGGGGGCTCTACTCTGACGAGCTGTCCTCGTCTGCCAGGCCCAGGCCTGTCGGGGGGACCGCAGGTAGGACCAACAAAATCAGCACAAACAGATGATTGTGTTTAGAGTTACAAGCAACATTTCCTGAACTCTTCTACTTCAGGTTATTGTTGGGGTGTCGATGACTTTATGGATAGGACGGCTGAAGAGAGACAGGAAATGTGGGGAGGAGAGAGAGGGGGGATGACATGCAGCATCAGCATTAAGCCTCCGTACACGAGGCGTGCAACATAAACCGCTAGGCTAACGGCGTCCCACGCGTCCTACCACTTTATTTAAGTCTACAAGCCAGAAATAAAAGTCTAATTATAATGTTATTTAGACATACAGGGCAACTTCTGCTTCCATGAATGTGAATTATTGAACATGAATGGATTTACGGCTGAAGATGAATCACACGTTTAACATTTAACTGTTGTATATTTGTGTACAAAACGTCTAATTCAGCTTCTTGTTGATGTAGGATGTTGGCCTCTGTGCTGGTCTGCTCTGTCAGAGCGAGGCAGTCCGTCTGTCTCTTAAATAATTGAAGCTGCTGCCATCACGAGATTCACACTAATAGAAATGGATTCTGGCATTTAGCGTACAGAGTGCAGCTCCGCAGACGCAGAGTGATCGCATCAAAGTGTTTGAAAGCAGCGACTGAGGATTAAGTGTCAGCTTCTGTAGCTCTGATCTCTGTGTGTGTGTGTGTGTGTGTGCGTGTGTGTGTGTGTGCGTGTGTGTGTGTGCAGGTGCCCAGCTCCATCATCTTGCACAGGTGGGATTGTCCAGTCGGATGAACGGTTACCCAGCAGGGCTCCGGGCTGCTCCAGGACAGAATGGAGGGATCGGCTGGAATCACTACCACGATGAAAACTTCTCCAGGATAGAGGCTGAAAAAGAGGGAGTGAGTGAATCCCACACTTTGTTTCCATCAGATGACGATCTTCTCTTTCACACATAAAAACTCTTGCATGTCAAGTAATGCTAGAAAAAAAAATCCATATCCTTTAAATAAGTACGTTCAGAGTATCTAATCCTCATGTACCACATTAATCTGATCCACGATCACCATGGAAACCATAGTAGTCTCAATCGTGTGCCTCATGACTCAAATTTATCTAAAGCTACAGAGGCATCATGTTTCAGAAATTCAGGGTTTTTTTTTTTATTTCAAACGTGTCAAAGGAATAACAACAAAAAAAATTATAATGAAAAGAAAAAAGTAAATAAGAATAATAACAAAACATTTTATTTTTTTTTGCCAATAAATAAAACAACAAATGATGTTTCATCTGATTTTATAAAATAAATTTCAGCTGAAAAAATGAATATGAAGACAGATTTAAATCCAACAGGGTGACATTTTGTTTATCACCTTCAGTGATAAATATTGAAGCCACTTTACTCGTCTTTCTATGTTGCTCTGAGAATCTCAGCTCGCTCTCTGTACTTCTGTCTCTTCATGTTTCTGCTTCCTTCTTGGTAATTCCTCCCTCCTCTTCTCTCTCTCTCTCTCCTCTTTTTTTCTTCCTCCCTTCAGTTCCTGGGCTGTCCTGACTACTCGTCCTCCTCTATCTTCCAGACGCCCAGGAGTGTCATCAGGGAGCCTTCGGCGCCTCCCGCCCACCTGGACACCTCGAGCGTGAGCTATCTATCTGCCCCGCTGCCTTTGGATACATCTCCTCCCACGCACTCCTCCGCCTCGCTCATCAAGGCCATCAGGGAGGAGCTGCTGCGCCTCTCGCAGAAACAGGCCTCCGTGTCCAGCTACCACGGCTGAGAGCTTCCGCCTGTAACCAGTCGTACCACTGACCCTGCCTGCCTGCCTGCTTCACCCACCTGAGCTCACAATGCTTCCCATGGAAGTCTGTGAGGCGGCACAGCAGAGAGGGAGAGAGTCCTGAAGAGGAGACGCTAACATAGATGTCTACCTGCAGAGGGCGCCCTTTTCAAAAACTGGACATCTTGTGTTCAGAGTGCCGAATCCCATCACACAGTTCAATCAAATCACAGACAATGAAATGAAAAGAAAGACTAAATGAACAGAAGACGATGGACCTTTTTCAGATGAGCGGACATGATGTGGCGTGTCTGGACTTATTTTGGATCTGGGGGGCCGAGTCCTGCCCACGTTCTGGACTTCTTTGAGACATAACCGCCTCATCAGACTGAGTTTCTGCGTCATACTTTCGTTCTCATGCTGCCTTGCCTCAAATCAAATCCTCTGAAGTCATTTCAATAATCTCCTCTGTTTGTTTTTATGCTACTGACTCTACCGCACAGGTATTTGTTTATTCCCAACGCAGACTCTTAACCCCGTTATCACCATCAGGTGCTACTTCCTGTTCTCTGCCAAGATGAGCCATGCTATGCCTTGACACTGTGATGTAGTTCACCTGTTGTGTGACTAATGTCCGAGCCCACGGCGAGCTCGTAGGTCACAGACAGAGAGTCAGACGCTAGGCACAGAGGAGCACCGCTCATAAACACTACCTATTCCTTTCTGCAGTAGCACAGAGTTAGTCTGACTTTAAATCTTTTGACCTCTTTTCCAACAGTATTGTTTACTTGTAGTATTTGTGGACAGCTTGCATTCACTGTCTTTGTTTTTCACTATGCTAAGAAGAAGCTGACGGACTGCTGCAAGCTGGAGAAAATGGCCTTGAAATCACGTCAGTGGTCAACAGAAGCGGCGTTTGATGGAGTGTGCTCAACGTGTTCTGTTTGCAGCTCAGGTCACTGCAGAAGAGATTTCTAACAGTAAAATCAGTGTTCAGAGTTCATGAAGGAAAGTTACAGAAGCCTTAAGCAGATAAGCGTCAATACAATTTATTTAAATGAGCAGTATGTAACGCTGACACCCAGTGTTTAAAATGGGTACTGCAGTCCAAATTCAAAACATTAAGGAGAGCTGTCTCTCCACTTTTCCTCTGCGCCCTACTCCGCAGCAAACTCACCGCCTCCTATCTGAATGGCCGTTGTAGCTTCAGTGTTTAGCCAGCTCAGCATGTTGGTGGACACTGTAGCTTCAGTGTTTAGCCAGCTCAGCATGTTGGTGGACACTGTAGCTTCAGTGTTTAGCCAGCTCTGCATGTGGTGGACACTGTAGCTTCAGTGTTTAGCCAGCTCTGCATGGGTCTGTAAAGCTTCCTGCGTTCTAACCTCTCTCCATGTTTCATCTCCAACATTGATCCTAGTTTGAGCAGCTTTCTGCTGCTGGAGCTTATTAGAAACATGCAGAGGCTTTTTAGCTCGGGTACAATCACTTCTATCTGAAGCAGTTCCACTGCCCGCTTCCATCGCTGCAACACCTGTTCACCTGATAACTGCTCTCATATCTGGCAAACCCAGGGGCGTCCAAAACGGCCTTCAAAGCCCCGCCTACCTTCTCTGGTCCAATCAAGTCCAGAGCATTCAGGAGCAGAATCTAAATCTAAACACATCGACATAATTGATTTCTCTTTTAACTCAGAATTACTGAAAAAATGACATTTCAGTTATCAGTCTGTACAGTACTGATTCATAACAAAGGTTATCTTTAGAGGCTTTATGAAATACTTTACTCAAAGTTATGATACAATAACAGTAATTTGCTTCTTTTCTTGTTGTCTCGAGGTAACATGGCTGGTTTTGATTTTCAGTCGTTTTCTGCAGATCTTGATGAATTAACTTCTCTCAGTTAAACCAGTCAGAGGAAACGTGTGTCGATGTCTGTCTGCTTAAGGCTCCCGTAGAAAGTCCTACAGATCACTTTTCTGTTGAGTATTGACCTGTATTAATCACTCACACCGTCTCTGTCTCATGCAGTATTCAAACATGTTTGCCTTTGTATCAGCACACGAGGGGTTAAAAACAAGTGTACTGTATTGTTCATGTCTTTCCTGGTTTACTCCAGCCATCATGTTTCTGATCGACCTTGCCTCATGTGATTTTGTTTACTCATGGTGTCTTTAGGTTCCCTCTCTCCGTGTGCTGTGACGTTTCGGGGCCTGAAGTTCTATTTGATCTGACTGAAATAAAAGAGGGAAGTTTGGCTTTCAGGAGGAGGGGCTGAAAACATGAGCGATGACGTCGTGTGCCTTTAGTGTTGGAGGACTCAGAGTCGGTCTCTAGACCACTTTTTGAAGAGTTCCTTACTCGGCCTTGTCTGGACGGACTCTGGAACCGACCCTGACTTCAGTTCTTCTGTCTCTACTTTGACAAATCACTTGAATTCATTCATGCAGTGAGTGAAACGCCCGCTGCACACCAGATCAGGACTTTACAGAGATATTGAAGGATTTGGTCTTGACTCGGTCTCGGTCTTGGAGCGGGCTGGTCTTGGGTATGTGTCTTGGTCTCGTGTGGTCTCACTACGACACTATCCACAGTGACCTTGAACATTTGAATGACCTCTAATAGTTGTGTGTGTGTGTGTGTCCTGTTTCTCTCCTCCGTCTCTGAGGATGAAATATGAACTAAGAGCAACAAGCGGTCGGGTTTTTGATCTAAATAAACTTTAGCTCTTACTTCTGGAGCTGAGATGAGACCTGATCACATGGTATGAAGCTGTGTTTGAATGCAGAGTGATGAAGAAGCTCCAACTGTCCATGTTTACCCGCTCACACTGTATGCCTCCACCTGCTGGTCCCGTACTGTAACAACCACCGCCCACTCCTTCTGCTCCTTTTCTGTGTGTGTGTGTGTGTGTGTGTGTGTGTGTGTGTGTGTGTGTGTGTTGTGCTTTCATGATTCATGATTTTGTTTGTTTTGTATTTGGTGAAAATGATTTGTTGGCTGGTCCAACTTTCTGCTTTATTGATGTTGCATGTTTTATTATTGTATTTCATGTTTTATGTTTTGTTGTTTTTTTTGTGCATGCTGTTAAAAAAAAAAAAAAAAAAAATCCTTGAAATACAAAAGAAGTTTCACTCCATTTGTAACCACATTCTTAGTTTATGACCGTCAGCTTGGGTACAGATTGATTTGTTGACACAGTATGTCAACTCTTTATTATTGCAGGGGTGCAGAAGTTAAAGCTGTCCCCTCCCAGCGAGGAGGTTGCTGGTTCAAATCCCCCATCGGACAGGAGCCTCTCTGTGTGCACTGTCCATGTTCTCCCCATGCATGTGTGGGAATGCAGGTGTTGTACTTACTACAGACAACCACAAGGGGTCAGTATACTAAAAGCCAACTCCACCACTCAGTCTGCAGATGATGTCATCAGTTCTCTCTGAGAAGGACTTCTGATAACTCTCCTTTAATGGAGGATTTGTGAACATGTCACAAACAACAACAAGGACAGTTATCTGTTCAGGACAACGACGACGTTTACAGGAAGTCAGCGTAGAAGTAAGATGTTGTCCTCTGTCACGTGGACAGACAGTAAAACCAAAGATTTGTCCAGCAGCGTCTCGTCCACACTGAATTAGGCCGGCTGTCGCTCAACAGGGTGTCAGGTCCCCTTCAGGTGAAGAAGCACTTCCTCCTCTTGTATTGAGTTCAGTCTCATCCCATCAGACGCTTCTCCCCTCTAATCCCATCACAGGATCTAAAGCCTGCTGAACAGTCAGCAAATCTCCTGAACTGACTCTGCAGGGGTCGGACTGCGCACACTCTCAGACACCCATCGCTGCAGGAGAACAGCTTTACACAACCTGCTGAAGGAGCACTGGAGACAAACCTCTGGCTTGTGTCCACACACTCAACAACATATCTTTGATTTTACACGTTCAATTGAGCATCAATCTAAGCAGAAAGCTTTCAGCTTCCAACTTCCATTTCTGTTTTTTATTTTTTCTGCTGTCCAGAGATTTTTCACACCATCCTGTATCTGTCCTGACAGTCCTGCTGTTAGCTCAGTACTTCATTCTGTCTCCTCCTCGTCTCCTAAAGGCTTAAGAGTGTCCCATCCCGTCCTGTCTGACTGCCCCTGGCCCTCCGTGTAGGGTCTTTAAGCCTTACACACACACACACACACACACACACACACACACTGACATAGTAATCCTGTCTGTGTGTCGTCCCGTCCCGGCTCAGAGAGCTGAGTCCAGCCCGGCGCAGCCCTACGAGAGCACACCCAGGAGTTAATCTGGATCATGACGGTAATTACGGCCTGTAGGGGGGGTATCTGGAGGGCTGGGAGGGTGACTGTCCGCTGAGGGAGGAGTCACATGGGAAGTTCTACCCACTGACCTTGGAGAAAACGATGAGGGAGGGAGGAGAGAAACAGAGCAGATCCAGACATTAGCATACTGACAGAGTTCCAGCACTGCAGATTTCTCCGTGTGTGTTTCATTCAGCCGGTGAAAGACGAGCAGGGAGGAGGACAAGTGTGAACCGACCCCCCTCTGACAGAAGAGCAAAGAGGATTCCTTTTTGTTTACTGATCTCAGCACAGAAACCAGAAGCCCCCATGTGAGTAGACCGAGATCAGCTTGTCAATCACTGTGATTGTTTGTAGCTTTGAGTGCGTGTCAGGTGTGTGTGTGTGTGTGTGTGTGTGTGTGTGTGTGTGTGTGTGTGTGTGGATCGGACATCTCAGGAAGGTATGGATGCAGGAGAAGTTTCTCAACAGGGACAGACAGGATGTCTCTCCTCTCAGTTTGTTCACAGAGCTCTATGGTTGTGCTGACTCTGCTTGTGCCACTCAGTTGCTGACGTGTGTGTGTGTGTGTGTGTGTGTGTGTGTAGTATGTGCTGTGGGTGTGTACACTTGGTCAGCACAGAACATGTTGTTCCTCCTGCTGCCTGTCAGAAACAAACACTCCTGCAGTTTGATGACGATGAGTGAGCAAGTGCTTCAGCGACGTCCTCCGGCTGTAAATCTGGGAGCAGTGGGAGGAAGTGGTCCTCCTCATCCCCCTTGTTTACCAGCATTGCTTATCATTATTATTATTATTGTTATGATGATGATGATGATGATGATGATGATGATGCAAGGCTCTGTAGCATCACAGCTGCATCCTGTGACTGGACTGCAGCAGTGTCGGCTGGCAAACAGAAACACTGCAGGCGTCTCCTGCAGCGTGCAGCCGCGTGCCAAGTGATGCTGCTGTCACAGAGAGATGTTTTCACTCTCACAGTCACATGGGGGATGTAGGATGAAGGAGCAGAAACACTAACACACATTTCTCAACATATCGCACATCTTGATTTGGTCGTAACGGTGGTGATGTCAGTGCAGCAGAATCCTTTCTCCCCCCCCCTCTGTCCCTCTCCACTTGGCCCCTCAGCGCAGGTTATCTTCACTCTGTAAGTGGGTCATTTTCTCATTTCTCTGTCTGACAGCGGAGTCAGGAAACACAGCAAGAGTTTAGAGGTGAAGAAATAACAGACTGCGGGTTAAAGGGTGGATTTTAAGCACGTGTGTGTATGAACAGTATAAGCAGCTGACGCAACAGAGACGAGGTACGGACCCCCCGGCACCCTCTGATTTCACAACAGATGAACAGGCAGCTAAAGGAGTGAAGGTTAAGAGAAGGTTCAAGTACGATGTGTTTTTTTGCCAGTGGCTGCTGCTGCCCTACTTGCTGCTGCTGCTGCATGACACAGAAATATATTTTCTTTGAGGGCAGAGCCAAAAGTGTCTTCTTGCACTGCAGCATCTCAGCGCACGGAGTCAGCTCAGGTAACTCACGCTTCAACAAACTCTCGGCCAGCGGACGATTCGGGTTGTCAAGGTCAACACACAGGTTATGTAGCCCCTCCCTCCCTCTGCTCCACCACCAGGCTCTACTGTATCAGACGACACACACAATGTGATACTGTGCTGCATTGTGCTGAGTAGGAGGCCGGGCTCGTGATGTTCAGGAGTGGGGGGGGGGGTGAATAGCTGTCATTCATAAGAGAGAGCCTGTTTGTCAGCTGCCCCCATCTTCAGATGTTGATCCTCCTGACAGCTGCTGCCTGGATCCTTCCACAGCTGAATGTGACTGTTTGAGGTAGAGCCTCAACATGCTTTAAATCTATCAGACAACAGGACGCATTTCATGCTTTGTTATTACACAATATCAATCGAAGCACACCAGCCCAGGATCAGCTTTACTGCACAGGTTGTGTCTTCAGTGAACACGTCGCAGTACTGTGGTGACCGATCACGGCGCCTTCTCTGCAGGAATCATCGTTGGTATCTGACATGACCAACAGTGAAAAGAGAGACGTCTGGGAAGATTTAAAGACTTAACATATTTATTTATTTAAAATAGGGTCAGTGCCCATTTCTCACATACCGGTACATGATCCATAACTCTCTGCACTGTGATGCTGCACAGCATGAAGCTACTCTTGGGTAGCTAACCTCAAAGAAGATGTAGTTTTGTGTCAGGCGGCTGCAAGTAGGGCAGCGCCCGCGCCGGCTCATTGATGCTACACATGAACACTGATGTAACACAAAACACAGGCAGCAGCAACGTCAAGTGTCGATGACAACGACAAACAACAAAGTTGGTGTCAGAGTTCACGTGCATGAAGAGCTCAGGAGACAGGAGGTCAAGTGCTAAAGTGCTAGCGTCATGGCGTGTCATTATAAAGTGCAGTGGTGATTGCACAAAATTACACAAAATGTGCATATACAGGCGTGTGCATGCTCATACTGTAACACAGGGTCAGTGTATATATATATAACAGGTGGTGTGAAGGTCATGAATGACTTTGAAATCACAAGCACGGCTTCATATTTTACATTTAGATTCAGTGTTAAATGTCAGATTTGATCAAACTGAAAATAATAATCGTGCACTTTGCTTTACTTCATAATAATGTTATTTATATCTTTCAGTTATGTTGCATCGATGTGCAAAATGTCTTAGCTTGTAAGTGCGTCACTTGATTTGAACTTTGCATATTTCTGGACGTCTGACTGAACTTTTCTTCGTATTTATTGTGTCACTTCCTGTCCCTTTAGGTGCTTCCTGTCGAGTTTAGTGTCAGGGTATTTGTTGTGCTTTTAGTAGATCTGGTCGGTCTGACACAGCTGAAGTCTGACAGCGTTAATCTCTGCTGGCAGACTCTGATGCCTCTGCACTGCTGCTGCAGACGCTGCAGGCTTTCAGGTCGGTCAGCGAGATGCAGCTCTTACACTTTCCTGGCCCACAATGCGACACCTTGAAATAAATGCCTGAGGTACGGTAGGTGTCCCCCACATTGATTTAGAGGAGGTAGATAGCATGACAGGATATTAAAAAAGGACTGAATGAGAAAAACACAAGTCAGAAAACTGTAGAGGAAGACTGGGAGTGTGCATCCATCATTTAAAAGGACTTTAGCGTTTCCTGTTAATCTCCTGGAAATCAGGTCTTTGCATCTGTTTCATGCGTCAGATTTAGTGTTTTGTTGGAGATCTGTCCGGAAAATAATCAGCAGATAATCCTGTTAAGCTATTTCCCTCGAAAGGCTTTCTTTTAGTCAGCAGATGGACTCTGCTGGGTGTTTTTTTTTCCGGGTCTGACTGTTGTCTATGTGGACCATTTATGAGTTCTTCGTCTTCTGGCCTCTTCAGATGGTAGCTCGGAAAACGTTGTATGGAAGGTGTTTTCAACAGCTGGAGCACAGAGTATGATTAATATGATCCCTGCAGAGCAGACGATGTGGAAAGGCTGCAGTGACTAAACGAACACTGTTCTATAAATAAGCTGAGAGCGTGTGTCTGTACCTGCTGTCGTCCATTCAACAACCACAGGATCCAAAACACCCAGAGAATCACCTTTCTCCATCTTTTTATGGAGCAAAGACAGCACAAGCTTGACAAAAAAAAAGTGTGTTTTTATTTTAGGAGGTGATACAATCTCTTGTTACCTGCATTAAATCTAATAAAGGGAGGCAACACTATCAATGTGTTGGTGGTTCAATGCCTGCAACATCTGGCGTCCTTACCTCCCTCTACTCACCCTGATGCTCCAGCTCTGATGATGATCAATACAAAATAGATAATGAAGATATAAGTAGACTGTGATTGGTCCAACAGCAGGAGACAAATGTAATCAGAGCTTTATGCAAGTAGACACATCCTGTGTGTGTGTGAAGTGATCATAGGGTGATGAGGGACAAAGATACAACAGGAAATAAAAATGAGTGAAGGGATCATAGTCCATGAATACCAAATAGTAAGCAGAAGGCGGTTATGGTGCATAGGGCGGCTGTGGTTCAATAGGTCGGGGGTTCAATCCCCAGCTCCTGCAGCAACATGTCCGATGTGTCTTTGGGCAAGACACTTCACCCTGTGTTGCTCCCGCTGCTTCGTCAGCTGTGTGTGTGACATCATATGAACTGATTTAGTTTCTTCTGATGGACAGCAGCCATCAGTGTGTGACTGTGCAGGTGTGACCTGCGGTGTAAAAGCGCTCTGAGTAATCAGAAGAACAGAAAAGAGCTAAATGAGGTGGATACATGGTTGAGACTGAAATGTGTGTACAGTGAGTTGCAGTTGTTGACGCCTTTTAAATGAATCAGAAAACCAGACAGCTCCACACTTCCATTCAATAGAAATATCTCTGTCTTCTTTTTAGTCACACCTAAACAAATGTACAGACTTCTCGCCTTGAAATCCGAAACGTCAATTTGAACGTCATCTTGTTAGCTCCATTAAGTCGGCAGTGTTTTTCACATCACACCCATCAGGACTCAAAATGCGTATTTGGCTCTGCAGGACTTTAGCTGTGAGCTCCACTTTCATCCTAAAGCCCGGAGAATAAAAGCTCGACATGTCACAGTCACATGATGAAATGAAGATCTAAGAGTAAAGAAAGACCGAAACATGCTTTTTATTTTAATCTAACACCGTCCTGATGTGTAAATATGATGCTCACAGGGAACATGTGGGCACCATATGGTCCCTCCAGACTGCCAGACACACACACAGCATTTTTTAGACTTACAAACATTCCTCGATTTAGCAGAAAAACCATGACTGTGATGTTATACGACGCCTGGTTTAAGAGCGATTATGCGTGCGATAAACAAAGTCAAACGGAGGCAGAGAGAGGCTGGGCTGTTTCTCATACACAGAGACCATCCTGCAGTTAGTTACATCACATGTGACTGATCAAATAAAGACACAGTTCTCATAGCTTTGCTTCTTGTCAGATGTGAAGTCTGCTTTCCACATGTCATCTGTTTACACCTGTTTCAAATGTGGGTAAGAAAAAACAAAGTGGCTTACATGGTTTTAGACCGCCGCTAGCTGGACAAGTCACATATTGAACAACGTGTACTTCACCATGTTGTTCTAACTCTAAAAGTCCATCCTCTCCAGAAAATGTGTGCTCAAACAGGCCGTTTGGAGATTTTCCCTTCATGACATCACAAAGGGCAGTAGCCCCTCCCCCAGGTGGGTGACACTCCCACAGCTAGGTGTTTGTTCTGCCCTCTGAGTCTGCCTTCTCACCGTAAACAATAGGACATGGAGCGAGAAAGCAGCGAGTACACCCGAGCCCTTCCAGAGAGGGGGCGTGGTCAGACACAGCTCATTTACATATTTAAAGCTACAGACGCAGAAACAGCCTGTTCTCTGAGTACATTTTTACTAAGACTCTTCAGAGACATGGTTTGGGGGCCTCTGAGACTCATTTAAACTTGTTAAAGTTTAGAGTACTTTACCTCCTGCTTTATTTTGAAATCAAGTAAGGACCTAATGGTAGATGGGAGGTTCTTTTACATCACTGAGACTACAGAGAGACACTGAGGACCACTATCTACAGAGAGACTGAAGGGACAAAATAAATACAGAGACACACTGAGGACCACTATCTACAGAGAGACTGAAGGGACAAAATAAATACAGAGAGACACTGAGGACCACTATCTACAGAGAGACTGAAGGGACAAAATAAATACAGAGACACACTGAGGACCACTATCTACAGAGAGACTGAAGGGACAAAATAAATACAGAGAGACACTGAGGACCACTATCTACAGAGAGACTGAAGGGACAAAATAGCATTTGATCACCTTAAAGATTAAAAACAATGAATGCATCATTTCAGACCTTAAGCCTGTTAATGCTGACATCCCTAAAAACCAACAACATTCAATGCAGTTTTCATCACCCTGCATCCTGACACATCCCAGAGAAGGTTTTTTAAAAGTCCAATCAGATCAAAAATAAAATGATCAAACTGACCTCAGCCTGTGATCATGAAGGAAACCTGCTGTGTTGAAGCTTCTCTGACAACAATGCAGCAGCCAGTATGTCCTCCTTCTAACTTTAGATTCTGCTCCTGAATGCTCTGGATTTGATTGGACCAGAGAAGGTAGGCGGGGCTTTGAAGGCCGTTTTGGACGCCCCTGGGTTTGCCAGATATGAGAGCAGTTATCAGGTCAACAGGTGTTGCAGCGATGGAAGCGGGCAGTGGAACTGCTTCAGATAGAAGTGAAGTGTCTTTATGAAAGTCCAGGTGAACACGTTGAGGTTGTTGGATCTCGTGTGTGACGTGGGTCAGCAGGGAGTAAAGATCAAAGGCTTTCTGAGCACAGAGGCAGAAAACAGGAGAGAGCAGCACTGACCTCTGAGAGGAGCGAGAAGGAGCCGGTTACACGCTCCGTCACACACACACACACAGGCCAGGGCATGTGTGTGTGTGTGTGTGTGCATGAGGTCACACACCGGGTCAAACCTTCATAAATAGATTCCACACACATTTGGACACATGATTCATGTCAACACACACACACACACACACACACACACGCTCAGAGAGGGGAGGGACTCCAAACCTGACTCAAGTCTTCAGAGCAGCTGCCTCCTGGGTTCTTCTCCTCGATCCCACCGGGATCAACTTTCAGACAGTCGGAGGAAGATATTCTAGAACTTTTTTTTTTTTTGCTTAATAAGTGAGCTGAAGAGAGAGACAGGCCGGGGAACGACATGCCGCAAAGGTCCGTGGCCAGATTTGATCCCACGGCCACCTGTGGCTCCGTCGGTAGAGTCGTCGTCTCTCAACCTGGAAGGTCAGGGGTTCAATCCCCAGCTCCTGCAGCTCCTGCAGCAACATGTCTGAAGTGTCCTTGAGAAAGATAACAGTGAACCTTTGAACAGCTGAGGTTCTTGTGATGGTCACTTCACGTGGAAGCTCCGTCCAGCAGCGTGTGAGTGTGTAGGTGTGACCTGCGGTGTAGAGAAGAGAAAAGCCCATTCAGCGGTCGCACCACGAGGCTTCCTGTGAACCAGACTTGATTTGTTTTAAGAAAGCTGTCAAAGGGTTCGAGTTACGGCCACAAAGATAATGTGAGAACTAAACACAGAGGTAACTTTTTAGGACGTCTAACTTTACGGGAGGTTTTGAATTTGAATGTTGGATACTCACGACCTCGGAGACACCGATAACAAGAAAGGAAACCTGTTTGTCTCTGTGCCTGTAAATTCAGAAATGAGACTAACGTGACCCCAATTAAACGGACAGTAACAGGAGAGGTGACCTGTTAGATAGTAATAAAAGTAAAAGTTCATGATGTTCACAGCGTTCTTACAGCCACATCCAGAGTCGCTCCTCTGTCTCCTCTGTCTCGTTCATTTCAGATATGCGTCACGATAAAAACAATGTTATCACATCAGTGTTTATTTTAACCATCGTGCGTCCTGTTTCCTCTCCTCTTGGACTCGTTTTCTTTTTCACAACAGTACAAAACAAACACTCCTGTCACCTAGTAACCAAAGAAAAAAAGGGCACAGTGCAACCCGTCGACTCGTACGTGACCACTGCAGGGAGAGAGTCCACTGTCGTGATGAAGAAAGCCTGTGTGACGGCGCGGCGTAGATTCCAGCTGGGCACTCATGCAGGTTGAACTCCGGAGGGACAGACAGTGTGTGTGTGTGTGTGTGTGTGTGTGTGTGTGTGTGTGTCAGAGAGAGCAGAACTCTGGGATTGGGCAGACTGTAAAGTTCCTGCTGTTTTTATAATTCACGTCTCTGTCCTGGAAGCGGTTGGGCTGGAGGCCAACGTGCCGCATGGATGGTGGGAATCTTCCCCCTGTGGATGCATCCCGTGTGCAGGCCTGCTCCGAGTGGCTGCTCCCTCTGGGTGTGGCTGCTTTTTATTCTCAGCTTCAGTGGATTCTTCCCTCTGCAGCAGGAGCGAGGGTTCATTTCAGGCTACTCCTCTTTGTTTGACCAATGTCTGCACTTCCTGTAATGGTCCTGAAGTGTTAACCCCTCACACTGACCCGGGGCTTCTGTGTCATCGTGTGGGAGCCATCGTGAGAAACATCCTCGTGTTTCATTTAAAATTTGGTCTAAAATCTTGTTCCGTCATAATGTGATGAAGAAAAGCGTGATGTAATAAATGTGACAGAAAAACAACAAAGTGACACTACATTGATGAAATTAAAAAGTCACATTTACAGGATGTATAAAATAAGCGTGTCGAGGATTCATGACACCGGAGTGAGACGGTTTAATAAGATGTGTTTTGAGATGAGGTTTCAAAGTGGAGAGAGAGTCGATTAGGGATGTGTGGACTGCGGTTTGAGGCTCTGGATCACATGGCGGACAGGCGGCGAGTTGAGTGGAAGAAGAAGAGCTGAGAGTGCGGGTGGTTGTGTTGGTGAGGATTTGTGTTTAAAACGAGTAAAGCACTCCTCCAGCTCGAAGCAACAACACATTAAAGCATAATAACGGCGTCTCTCCTGCGTGCAGCTTTCTGACTCCAGTTCTCACAGCAGCCTTCAGTTTGAAAAGAAACCAGCTCGCCTGCCTCTGTACGGTTTGATTCAATGAAGAGGACGGTGACGGAAGAAGCTGAGGAGAGAGAGAGCGAGCAGGAAGCAGAGTGTACATCCTTGCAGATGTGATTCAGCTGTGACGTTCGTCTGTGTCCATATCGTTCGTCTGGCTGCAGACAGTTATGTCTCAGGTTTTCATGGAGCTCTATTCATCCACCTCATCCAGAAACCCTCTCACTCTTTGTTCATCTTCAAGACAGTTTTTTGACGTTTTGAACCTTACAGACTTGTATTAAATGACCCAGGCTGTTCGACGTCATGGTAACGCTTGAATACACACGCAAACAGTTTGCAAACAACAGGCAGCAGCAGAGTGTGAAAATCCTGTAAAATGACTCTGCCTTGTCAGTGGACTGAATTCTTCAGCTTCTTGAAGTAAGACGTCTTTTCTGGCCTCGCACCTTCTGATTGCCAACAGATGCACGTTGTCCGGAGGGGAAGGCGTGACGGCAGTCTCACGCCACTGCAGTTAGACGTTCGGGGGGCGCTAAAGTGCTCTGTATAGGATACACACTGGTCATTTAATAAACTGAGATGACATACAGTATGTAGCCGTGCACACTGGCTTGCTTGTGACTCTGCAATTATTGAATATTTAATTTATACTTTATTAATCCTCGAGGGGGAAATTGTGGTTTTCACTGTGTTATTATTTTAGAGACATGCTTCTCACACACACACACACACACACACACGCACAAGCAGGACCTGTGCACATGCATAAATGGAGAGATGTCAGAGTGCGGCGGCTGCCCCCGTAGGAAGCGCCCCCTGAGCTGGTTGGGGATCGGTGCTTTGCTCAAGAGCATCTTGGCAGTGCTGCCACCTCTCCAGCTACAAGACCAACTTCCATAACTTGGTCCGCATCAGGACTTGAACCAGCGACCCAGTTGGGCTGAGCTACTGAGCTGCTGCCGCCCAATTCCAGACGTTTAGCGTTTTCAGAACCTGTGCATGCCGAGCATACCAGGAGTGCAGTGCTGAAGTGTGCAGACGTGGTATTAAACGCTATATTTTCAGCCTCATGCTGTCACAGCGCCTGTACAAACAGCCACATGGAGACAAGCTGCTGACAGGCACACTGTACCAGAGTGCTGTGTTACCACAGCAACCAGTTAAATCACACCACAGTGAGGCTGACTGCAGGGTTTAGAGATACCAGACTTTCTGTCCCACGTCCTCCATATAGACGGCTAAATTATGGGATGTCTGTTCAGGCTGGAATGAGTGGGGTGGTTTTTTTTTTTGTTGGGTGACATCCAGCGTGTAGACAGGACACACACACACACACACACACACACACACACTCATTATGATGTAGTTGATCCAATCCCGCTGCACGTATAACTTCAACCTATCAGTCTAATGACATAAACTTTCAAAGTCATTTAAAAATATTTAATAGCAGTCTTTATTTTTCTCTCATTAGGAAAAGGTCTTTACTGAGGGGAGGAGGTGATTGATTATAAAACGATACGTGCATTTTCCTCTTGGGTTTCCGCTGCGCTGAGTCAGACCAAAGCAAACGAGCAGCATGTGTGAAAGCTCCCAAAGACGTTTCTCAAGATGATTCATATGGAAGAGTGTTCGGGCAAGACATGAGAAATAAATAATGATAGGAGGGAGATTTTTTTCCCCCTTTCATTATTCATGAGCCACAATTAAGTTAATATACAATTTTGTTATTTGAAGTCAAATTTCTCTAAATTGTTGTAAAATGAAAAATTGTCTGTTTTGTTTTAAATAAATTTGTTTTACTTAAATCAACGTTTCAAAGAAAAATTCACTAAATATTAAATCTTTATCGAATGTGTGTGTGTGTGTGTGTGTGTGTGTGTGTGTGTGTGTGTGTGTGTGTGTGTGTGTTTTCACCACACCTTGGCTGACCTGGCCGCTCTCAGGTGTAGACGACTTCAGACCGGGCAGTCGACCAGTTCTCACTCTCAATCCGTCTCAGCCTTAAATCGCCTCGTCACGCCATGCTTTTTACTTTGCTTATATTCGTAGAGATTTGACTCTAAACCTGAAGCGGCACAAACACCCGACGCTCTGATTTTCAATGAATGATGCACTTCGACAGCGGGATGAATCCAAACAAACCTTTTCCGACAGTCCAGAGAGTGAAACTTTCCTTCGCCATGTGAAGACACTGAACACGAGAGGAGGAGCTGTACGTGCATTCACAGTATATTTATCAGATATTAATGACCCTTTTAGGGGACAAACAGGCTCATTTTACAGCCTCACACAGCTCTCTGAATATTTATGTAACCAGGCATGCTGCAGTGCTGAACTGTGCCAGAGGCCTCTCAGATCAAAGAATCATTTCATACCTCCGTGTCCCATGACGAGCCCAGTCTGCCCGGCCTCACCAGGCGGAGGCGGCCTCTGTGAGGTCATGCCTCCGCTCTGGGATCTTCATAATAGCTGCTCTCTGACGTGATTCTCTTTTGTCTCCTGCTGGTCTGTTTTTCATTACGCCGTTAGATAACATACGAGTGTGACGATGTTTGCGATGTGTGCGCTCAGCACATGAAGCTCCATGAAGGACAGTTTCACTTTCAGGTTTTTTTTCTCTTCATGATGGTTGATGTTGCATAAAAAGACGCAGGGCCTTTTTCTCTGCTGAACACTCTGACGGGAGAAACTTCTGGTGAATGCCTCCCAGAGGTCAGATCTGTCTTATTATCACAAGTAGATTCAAACTTTTTTATGACGTTGACTTTCTGTCTGGGCTTTTTCAAGGTCTATTCAGCCCTAAAACGTTCCCTGCTCATGCAGCTATCTTGCTCTCAGTGATAAGTGAACTGCTTCTATCCTTTAGTTTAAGATATTCCCCTCAGACCTCAGTGGTATCAGCTGCTGGGGACGAGAGGAAGGACTTCATGTCGTGTCCACAGGCTTCGAGGAGGAGGCTTTCGTTTGATCCCGTCTTTATAGAGACTGAGGTTACAAAGTGCACCGATCAGCTCTTTTAGCGGTGGGATGGGTGAACATCCTGAAAAGGAGAATGAAAGGAGGAACAACAGCAGAACAAAAGCCGTTCTGTTCTTTCAGAAGATCAGACATTTAACTGTTTGGCCTCTCTTCCATAAGATTTATTTAGAACCGATTTTCTCTGGTTTATAATGTTTCCCCTGCAGACTCCCTGATTGTCATGTTGGCTTCTTCTGAAAGTGAGGCGACACTGAGCGTGTGCAGAGTTTCTCTCTGTGCGACTGCTGTGCAGGAAGTACAGCAGAAAACACAATAATTACAACACGGTGCGTTTGTGTGTGAGTGTGTCGGTGGAGAGGAGGGGGCCGTGGCTACAGAGACGAGCTCCCAGCTCTCCCCGTCTTTGTGTCCCAGTCGCTCATTACAAGCGCTCTTTGTGCCAGCCGCAGATCACATGTCACAATATTTGAACAGCTGCAGTCGATAGTTTTGTGTTTGCTCGTTTCTGTCCACACAGAGGGCAGAGATCTGGTTTGATAAGATGGAGTATGAGAATTTAGAGAGTGGAGCAGTGGGGAAAAGGGGAGGAGGGTTTGGGACAGGAGTCTTCCTTTTCATCCTGTCTTGACCGTGTCATTCCAAAAAAAGGAGTATTTTTCATTAGTACTATCACACTCAGCATTTTATGATCAAGTTTATTGAGGTCACATGTTGTTCAAAATACTCCATCATGTTTTTGCAACTCTAACATGCGTGTCTAGTCTGCCTACGCACCCCCCCAAAATGATGAGAAAAGTCCATCCTCTCCGTCTTCTGCCTGCTCCACTTGTCAGAAAATGTGTGCTCAAACAGGCCGTTTGGAGGTTTTCCCTCCATGACATCACAAAGGGCAGTAGCCCCTCCTACAGGTGGGTGACACTCCCACAGCTAGGTGTTTGCTCTGCCTTCTCACCGTAAACAATAGGACATGGAGCCAGAAAGCAGCAAGTACACCCGAGCCCTTCCAGAGAGGGGGCGTGGTCAGACACAGCTCATTTACATATTTAAAGCTACAGACACAGAAACAGCCTGTTCTGAGCAGGGCTGAAATAGAGGGGTTTAAATACAGGTCAAATACAGGATCAGAGTGGATTTACAACACACACACTTCACACACATGATGAAGAGGAGGAGATCTTTAACTTATTGACATCAGTTTTTAACTCTTGAAACAAAAATGATAATATCAATGCTAATCAAAAGTAAACCAGCTTGCTTCAATCTCATTAGTTTTTTTTCTCTTCTCACACAGTCCTTTTTAAATGTGTGAACTGACATATGAAAGTAAATCTGAGTTGAAAAGATCAGATTTCATGTGACTTGTGCTGCTCACACTGTCATAACCCCCCCCCCCCCCCCGAGTCACAAACAGCTGGAGGAAAAGCTGAGGTGGACTTTAAAGAGAGATGCATTCATCGACTTTGAAACGACTATTTTAAAGTGTAAAAGTTACAAATTGTTGCTTTAATGCCACTGAGTTGAAATTGGACGATACAGTTTACAGCTTGCCGACTGATAAGCCTTTGTTTCTGTTATTCTGCATGTTTCTAGACAAACGTTGTTAGAGAGAACAGAATAATACATGTTTAACAGGATCAATAGAGAGAGGACGAAACACTTTGTCCACAGCTACCATCAGAATCAAACAACGTTCCCCACACATTGATCATATTTCTAAAGCATCAAACAGACGTGAGAATCTGAAGCGGCTGATCAATATCTCCTCGTTAGGAGAGTCATCGACGGCTCCGTTCATCCTGTCACTTCTCAGATGCTGCGTTAACGTAAACCTGTCAATATTTCAACAGTCCTGCTGTTCTCACAGTGTCAGGTGTGTCTTTCAAGTTAGCCTTTAATCGTTTGTTTTCAGCTTGTTGGACATGCGGTGTTCAGTATTATGACTGAAAACTAGCAGAGGCTGCTCATGCACTTTAAAGAAGTGAACTCTCTCTCTGGCTGCCTCTGTTTGCAGAAATGTCCCGTCGTGTTATTAACTCCAAGAAAGTGAGTGAGAGCCGGAGGGCTGCCAGCAGGAGGCTGATCTGCAGACGTGCAGCACAGACGGATCTGAGGAAGGAATCATCATAACAACTATTTCAGCTGTTCTAACGACTGGTCGTGTCTGATGTAGGTCACAGTGATTGAAAAGGGAAAGAAGACAATCAGCTTCATGCATTAGGAAGGATTGTTTTTATATTGAGGCTCCAAGCGAAGTGTCGACGTGTTGAGATGTGCCACGCCTGCACTAAAAAGTGAGTTCAACATAGCCAGGTTATCTTTAGGTTATCTGACTTAACTTATCCTGACAAATGAGATCTTGCAAAGCAGTCACATAAAGTTGGTTATCAACTCGATGACTCATGATGAATGAGGCAGTGTTTGCAGTATCTGACCAATCAATGCAATGATCAGTTCATCAGCAAAATGCAGAAAGAACTGGCAGAGGAAAAATAAAAGCTGCTAATAAATTTGCAGCTTTGACGAACTGGCTCGGTTTCCACAGGAGCTGCGTGTTGCATTGGGTTCTTGCAGGGCGCCACAGAGTTGATTGCGCCCTCTCTACTTAATGTTTGTCTGACCACAGCATGAGTCACATGGCCCGTCTCGCAACTCAGCTTGATCAGACGAGATCGACCCCGGAGAGGAAGTCCAACATAAGAGCACACGGAACATCCGGTCCATTTCAAAATAAAAATAAAAGATACAGACTCATGATAGCGTCACTTGATCAACATTAAAACAGGCACCAAACAGAAAACACATGAACCTGAGAAAGACAAAGTTACCTCTTGTTTGCATGTTGTGATCTTGTAGTTCTCCTGTGATCCAGCTTGGCTAAAGCCCTGAACATACTCGCTGTTAGCGACGCCATCGCATGACGTCAGCCTGGTGTATCCTTTCATTTCATCAGTCACTGGGCTGTCCTTTTTACACAC
This sequence comes from Symphodus melops, assembly GCF_947650265.1. NCBI lineage: Eukaryota > Metazoa > Chordata > Actinopteri > Labriformes > Labridae > Symphodus > Symphodus melops. The sequence goes on along the minus strand of NC_136696.1, from coordinate 2,856,466 downwards.
TGATCTCTTATCCCGAACATGAGCAGGGTAAGTAGTCAGCACAAGTTACCATGACGATCTACCCAGCAAAATGAGTCAGTGTTGCATGCTGGTGTCCATGTGTGTCTGTCTCCGGTCTCCAGGTAAACACAGAGAGGTGTTTGGTTTCTGTGCTGCGGCTGTGCTGTGAAAGCTGCAGAACATCATGGCCGCTCCGTATTGCGTTCTCTGAAACCATGACCTCAGCCTGTGGTGGAATGACTGAGTCAACATCTGCCCAAATGAGCTGCAATTAAAAATGCAAAAGTTAGAGAAAGAAGAAGAAGAAGAAAGAAAGAAAAAAAGAAAAAGCTCAAAGTTGATTTTAGGATAAACAACACAGTCTGGATCAGTTTCTCTAAAAAAGTCATGAAGATGGGGTCGACTCATCTCGGCTCGGCTGCAGAATCAGAAAAACACTCCAGCTCAGATCATGTTTCTTTATGAAGCTCGAGTGTTTGATGCAGAGGGCTGAAATGGTCCTGCAGAGCTGCTTGTCTCTGCTGTGTGTAGGCACAGTGATTTGCACTGAGCTCTGAGGTCACCGTGTAAACTGCAGCTGAGCTCTGCATTGTCTCTGACCGCACTGAGAGCTTCACCGAGGCCTGTGTTTACTGACTACAGATTACAGTCAACGCCTGCTGCTGGAGGAACAGTCTGATGAGGCTGCAGCAGCTTTCCATTCACTTTGGGAATAAAGGGGGGGTGGGGGGGGGGGGGGGGCAGAAGAGAGAGAGAGCTAAACAGGGCTTTACCTTTACAGTGCAGATCTGAGTACAATCAGATATGTTGATGCATTGTGTCATTCAGAACAATAAGAGGACTTCTTTTGTAAGGTTCATTGACAGCATCGACTAAGACCGTGTTATACGATGTAATTTAATTTATTATATCAGCTAATTCCTCAGATTTAAATGCAATATCCATGCTGTGCTGTGTCTGCCTCTCTTCACTCTCACTGTTATTGCCTGCACGACGGGAAGCTTTACGGTTGAGCCGCACATCGAGATGAAGGCATATTGAGATTACTGTCACATGGACGGGGGCAGAAAGGCAAGACTTCAACGGGATCCAGCAAACAAAGAGGATGTAAAGTGCTTTAAGGTCTGATAAGGACTTTGATAAGCTGCACTCACACCTTCACTAGCTTCCTTTCTCCTGTGCGAGGAGGTTCTTTGTGCAGAAAACAGTGTTCAACAGAGAGCTGAAGAATCATGAAACACGGGACATGATGGAAAACTGGGCAGAGTGCACAGGTTGGGTCCTCGCCCTACCATTGGTGGAGGTTTTTTGGACATGGGAGAACATCATAGGTGGCTCTGTCTCCTTTCCAGGCCTTCCCACCTCATCCATCCATTGCCCCTGCTTGACAAGAGAGACAGCCTTTGCTCTTCTTTCCGCCTCCTCCTGACAGCGCACCTTGTCAATCACCATTGTCCTCCTCTGTGATGTTGAGGCCTTACGCCAAAACCTGGACACATGGACCACATGCTGTTACAGTACAAACGTCAAAAACAAAACAAGAATCTGTCTCCTGGATCTCAGTTCTTGGCGGGAATAACTATTTGTTCTGTTTTCTTATAGAAAATATTCAATGTGGTCGATCATTAAACCCAAACAAGATGACTCTTGCTCAATGTTTTCATAATGACTAACAACAGGGGCTTCATGAGCATCAGATGTTGAACCAAACACTGTCCCTTTGTTTTCTTTGTTTTGATCACTACATGTCACAAGTACCTCACAAACACATCAGAGCTACAGGTGAGGACAGAAATATGAATCAGGCTCAGAGGTCAGCGATTGGTTAACTTCTTGGATTCATTTTTCATAAAGACAAAGTCTAAGACAAACAAAAACCCCAAACCAAACTCATCTTAAAATAGAAAGCTGAGTGCCTTGATCTTTGATGTTGTCTGAGCAGCAATAAACTCCTGTTTATTCGTGGCCTACCTGTGTGCACATAACGAGAGAGTGCATCAGAAATCTCCTTAAAAGCCCACTTACGGCTGTCCTAATCTCACTGAGTCACTGTGGGACAGAGTTTTCATGAGAGAATTACAGTCTCAACATGCTGTTTGTTTTCCTGCTGAGCTGTGCTCTCTGAAGTGACCATGAGGAGTGAAAGACGTTTCATAAGTGCCTCTGTTTGATAATCTCCTGTTTTAATCTATAAACGCTGATTGCCGGGCTGTACTGAATACTCGATCCTGATTGGTCAACAAGGACACTATGGTCTTTTATGCTGCTGTACCAGTGTTAAAATCAAAAGCTCCGCTCAATCAGCATCATCATACCTGACTTCTACCACACCTGTGCAAGCCACACCCCCAACATTATAAAAGCCGGCCCCCATACCGCCAACTCCCTCCTTTTCCTTTCAAACCAGGACTGGCAGGCTGAAGAACAAAGAAACCAATATTTCTGTTGTGTTTCCCTCTGACCAGGGAAAATCTTGATGCATTATTATTAACGAGCTTTTTCAACCAGACTGCTGCTAAGACCAACAAAGCTGGCCTTAATGACTCACATTGAGGACTCACTGGATTCATATCGATCCACAGATAAAAGTCTGGTTAATTTAAAGGTCACATATTATGGAAAACACACTTCAACATGTTTTTCTGACACAAAGATGTATCACCTGAGAATGATGAAATGAGAAAAGTCCATCCTCTCCGTCTTCAGCCTGCTCCACTTGTCAGAAAATGTGTGCTCAAACAGGCCGTTTGGAGATTTTCCCTTCATGACATCACAAAGGGCAGTAGCCCCTCCCCCAGGTGGGTGACACTCCCACAGCTAGGTGTTTGTTCTGCCCTCTGAGTCTGCCTTCTCACCGTAAACAATAGGACATGGAGCCAGAAAGCAGCGAGTACACCCGAGCCCTTCCAGAGAGGGGGCGTGGTCAGACACAGCTCATTTACATATTTAAAGCTACAGACACACAAACAGCCTGTTCTGAGCAGGGCTGAAATAGAGGGGTTTATAGCATTGCCTGTAAATATTAATGTACAAAGCCTAAAGTCAGGGAGAGAGCTGGAGTGGAGGCGGGTCTTGGTGAACCGTTACAGTGCAATGCAACAGTGTACAATGTACATGTAAGCACTAATCTAGTTCAGTAGTCGACCGTTAAAACCTTAAACGGCCTGAGTCATTTCCGTCACTGCCACACTATGACCTCTTTGCTCTGGATCAGGAAGAGGTCGGGACACGAGGTCACACAGCCGTGACTTTTAAACCCTTTAAACTTCGAGGAAAGGTTGGATTTATAACCCGCCGTGCCAGCAGTTCATGGACGCAGTAAAGTGTATCCAGTGTGAGCGCTCCCTGACCGCTGCTGCTGTTTCAGTCCTCACAGCCCTGAACTGAGGTCTCCTAAACACATGCAGTTAAATTTAGACAAGCTCAGACTGACCAGACACAGACGGGCCAAAAATTCACATCTGAGTCTGACTTTTTTTTTTCTACCCTGCCTCTGTGGGCATCTTTCTTTTTTACTCCCCATCTTTTGTTCACTGTCTGAGAGTTCCCAGTTACCTCCTCACACACACACACAGACACTCATGTCTCCCTCTACCCACCATGCTCAGGGGCGGCAGACTGGAGCAGATTTATGTTGTGTTTGCACAGGGTTAGAGCTCATCGTTCTGGAGGAAATTAAATGTTGGAGTTACAGCACAGGCTGGCTTCATGAAGCCTGAAACACTGTGTGATTCTAGGAAGAACTTTTCAATATAGACTGTTTTGGTCCGAGGACGCTCATGTTGTTTATGTGTGGAGTTAACCAATTACTGTCTGTAGAGAAGCTCTGCACACTGCTCATATGAAAACAGTAAAGAATGACATCTTGTATCTTTAAAATAACCTTCTTTTACTTGATTACAGCATTTACTAGGCAGAAAAAAAATCAGGGTAGTCATAGATTTTGTTGTTGCTTTAAGGTAAGCAGATGCATGGCAGAGAGCCAGCGATGAGCGAGGTTGGGTGATTGGAAGATCGAAGGTGGGGATGAAGGGATGAAGGTTAGAGTGGCAGGAAGGAGGGGTGAATGTAAGGGTCAAGGGATGTGCTGAGGGGATTGAAGGTTTGGGATGAGGGATGGGGATGGGGGGGGGGGATTAAGTGTTGAGGGACAAAGAGATGGAGGCAAAGGTCAAGAGAAGAAGGGATGAAGGTAAGGGTTAAGAGATGCGGGATGAATGAATGAAGGATGGTGAACTTGTGTGAGCTGATGTAGGTACGCTAAATCCAGAGAGGTCGAGACTCTGGGTGGGGGACCAGTCTCTGTATCTCAGTCTGTATGGATCCACCGAGTTTGTGTTTTTAAACTGAGAGAAATGAAAAAAACACAGAGGGATCAGAAATCAGCGTCCGAGGAATAGAAGTGATTAAAGCGTGCTTAAATACGTTTGAAACGGAAATGGGTTGTGTTTAAGGCCTGGGCTTTGTTCCTGAACCCATTTTCAAAAAGTACATTTAATGAATCCGGAGCTGTGATCAACCTTTCTGCAGCTTTGTTTGCAGGCCCAACTGATCTCATGTGTTCAACACAGCAGAATTATAGGGTAACTCACGTTTTATTCATTGTTTTAATAACTCAATTGTTTTTGTAAACGCTGCAGTTTTTGAAGATTATATCAAATTGATTTACTGAAATACCTGAAATCTAGAGCTTGCAAGTGACAGCTGCCGTGTACAGTCACCCCTTCGTCTCTGTCCTCCTCCTCCTCCTCCTCCTCCTCCTCTGCAGCGCCGTGCTCAGTGGCCCATAACGGGCTCCTGATGACAGGCAGTGAACATGATGAGATCGCCCATTAGGACGACTCCTCTCATTATTGCCTTCACCTATTCATGCTCACAGAAGGAGAGAGAGAGGGAGAGAGAGAGAGAGAGAGAGAGAGAGAGAGAGAGAGAGAGAGTACTGTATAATGTGAGACTTTAAGGGACTTTAAAAACCAGCCAGTGACAGTCTGAATATTCCCTGACATTACTTTACATGTGGCTGGGAGTCATTAAGTGTGCTGCAGCCTCGATCAAAGATGTGTTCATGCAAAAAAAAAAAAAAGATATAAACATGGGCCCTATTCTGCTTCACCCACCTTTTACTGAAATACCTGTAAGTTCATAATTGTTTTAGAGACGTGGAAAACGTATTCAGCATTACTGTACGTAGATGTTCAAATCTTGTTTTACAGACATCATGTTTTCCTCCTGCGTGACCGACGTGTCCCGTGATTTACACATAAATTAGGGAAGCACTCAGAAAACTTGTGTGTCCTCAGATCGTCTCGCATTATAGAAACGTGCAGAAAGGTAATAACACCTTAATGTGTGCGGCGTCTGCTGGCTGTGGAACAACAGCGGCTCTGGAGACAGCGGTGCATGTTTAATTCATAAAGCTCACTGCCCAGTTATAGCATTAGAAGCTAAATGGCTGCATAATGCAAAACCCCTCAGAGCTCAGTGTTTGAGCTACATTTTGAACGACACTGGGCAGCCTCTGTCCTACGTCACGACCTCCGAAGAATCAAGAATTCAGAAAGAAAAACTGCAAAGATGGTGTCTTAGTTTAAATACACAGTGGAAATGGACACCCTGCAGCAGGAGGGAAAAAATGTCAATGATTACTGTGCGTGAAAAGGACACGCCCAAAGATGGCAGGTGTCTAAATGCTGGTCCCTGTCCAACTGTCAGCGTCTATTTTTGTCCCTGAGGAATGAAGCGACTCCACAATACGACACTGTAAAACTAAAGGGGGCGATATGTTAGAAAATGATTGTGTAAGATTTTAATTGTTTAGATTGAACACATGACATCAGCTCTGACCAGGTCAAATCCACCTTGTTTTCATCTCAGGCTTAACTGGATCATGATTGGAGCGTTAAGCAACAGCCTGGACGACGAGCCAAAGGTTTGTCACGTCATCCTGGGGGGAATGAGCGTGAAATTGACAGAGACGTATACTTTCCCTCAAACGACCCGTAACTCTTTATCTGTCATCCTTTACAGCCTGAATGAACATGGAAAGTTTTTTTTTTCTCCTTCACTCAGCAGCTAGAAATGAGCGCTGCTTTAAATGCTTCTGCTCTGGGGGTTTTTTCTCTCAACTTCAAGTCTGTCAAATGCCTGTGAAATGTGTGACAGCAGGACGCTTATCATTATGCAATTATGGCTCACGTTTGGCTGTTCAGCACAGGCCCCTGGCACTGTTAGTTTTTGTGTTTTTATGACTCATGTAGCTGCACTTAAAACTAAAGGGTGCAATTAAACAACATCACTCAATCCATGAAATACCATAAGGTCATTTTATTTTGTTCCCAGCAGGATCTGAAACAACACTCTGCCTCTAAAATATAAGTCACATTGGCTTACAGTTCTTTTGTTCAGCTGATTGGACGTGTGCCATTGTATGCAGCATGAATATTATCTTGTGAAAACGTGCATGAAGGCTTCAGTCTGCAGTGCTATATATACCTCCTGCAGTCCCTGTAGGAAGGGTTAAAAGTGTGTTAGGCCAGCAGGTCGAGTTGCACTCCGCACTCAGGCTCCACTTTGTGTTATTTCCACATCCAGTCCCTAAAGCAGCAGCAGCACCACCGCTCTATCTCTCAGATCACAAGTCTTTGCATTCATCCAATTAAAAACAAAATCCTTCCTGACTGTCTGAATCTCCACTCCAGCTTAACCCCACCTTTAAAAAAAAAAAAAAAAAAAAAGAAGACTCCCATTGTGTCTGTTTGTGCTTGCAGGCGGCCTGAGTGAGGATCCCTCCCATTTGGGAGCCGGTGGGCATGTGACATCACCACCCTCACCCCTCCCTCCTCACTTTTTATGCGTGCGGCCAATCAGCTCTCACAGAGACACCGTCACGTGAGAAAATTCCCCCCCCCCCCACCCAGTCTTGGTTACCATGGCAGCGAGCACTGGTCCAGGCAGCATCTTGCTGTGGTGAAAAGAGAGGGGGAGAAGGCAGGAGGAGAGGAAGAGAGTGAAAGACAGAGACGGGGAAAGAAAGGGAGGAAGATAGAAAGAGAATTAATCAGAGGCAGAGGAATACCTTTTGGACCTCCGGCTTGTCTTCCCTCACAACAGTGAGTACTTTACTTTGTATCCTCTTTTATCCGCTGCCTCACAGCTCAATGAACGCATATCTTATGCGGTCCATTGTCATCTATATTTTATAATGTGATAGGCAGATGCTTTTGAAGATTTCCAGGATGACAGCAGGTTTAATTCCTTTGTTATGTTGGTAATGTGTGCACACCTCACCTTTGGGAGACAACCCTTTGTTTGCATGCTTCCTCTGATCCTCAGCGAACGATGACAAACCTCAAAGGCGTGGTGGGAACTAAGGTGCTCCGTGCCGTGAGGGGAAGGTTTCATAATGTGCCGAAACTCCATCTGATGTATTGTCAACATGCACATTGACGCCCTGCTCATGACTTCTCCTCTCACTGCCTGCAAGTCTGTCTCCCTTTCATTTTTTGCACAAGCATCCCCCCCCCCCCCCCCCCCCCCCCCCCCCCCCCCCCCCCCCCATGTGGTTTGTTTAATTAGCTAATCAGTGCGATTCATCTAGGGCAGCTTGTTCTGATTTGAGACCTCAAACGGTGGAGTAACCTTGTGGTGGTGGTGCAGACAGCCATCTTTCCTCTCCTCCTACAGTCAAAACGTTGCTGTTTTTAATTAGCGTAGGTCTGCACCTCATTCCAGCATTGTGATAACATAAGAGAGATGTGATGCAATGTTCATATTTTCAGTTACATAAGGCAGAGGGACGTTTTTAGTGCGCTCATAACCTAAATTTGCGGGAGTGATTTTTGTCCTTCCAGCTCAGTGAATGTGTCTTTAATAATAAAGTGAAGAAATCCTTGTTATGGGCTCCACTTACACAGGTATGCAGGAGGCTGAATTCACAGCACGCTACAGGAGGAAGTGAGAGGTGAAATGTTTGTTGACATCGCTGTTGAACAAAGCATGACGTAACCTTAATAATAAGTGTGAACAAGCAGAACCAATAAAACTTCACTGAGAGTCTCGGATAATCTAATGATTACGACGTTGGCGGTGTCTGACATTATTGGATATAAAAACATATCTCTGTGTCTCCTATTTGTATTTGCAATAAATCCCTCCTCCCTCTACCTTTCCCTCCTCCATCTTGTAGCCCAGGTGTTTGCTCTGAGGACTTTTTAAATCACTTGTCAAGTCGCGTGCGTTCTGTTGGGCTAACCAAAACAACGTCGTAGCACTCATCCCTCCACGTGTGCTTCTTGACGTTGATGGTTTACACTCATGTGTTTTGCCGGGGATTACTCATGTTGTGTGTATGAGCGCTCTCAGAAACCAGCCACACCTGTCTGTCTGTCCGCTGACAGCAGGTGTGAGGAGGTGAGGGATGTGTCCGCCTCGCTGCGTGCTTGAGAGGGACTCTGAAAATGTGCAGAGGGCTGATATAAGCAGAGGAGTTCCTTCAGAGTGCTCTGCATGAATAACAAAGACTAACCTTTAAAGTGAAAAAAAAAAACATGCACTTTATCCGAGAAAGTCACATTTTGCGATTGCTCACTTTTTGCTTTCCTGTGATTCAGTTGTTAGCTTTGGCATATTTGAAGCAGCAGCGACTTTGACATTTGCGTGGGTTTTAGAGAGCTGGCATTTCGTTGGCCTTTTCTTCGACTCGACCAGATTGGATAATCAGTGCAGCTTCCAGTAGTTCTTTGGATGTGCAGTCGGGATTGCGGGGCTGTTTACATTTACAATATGCTTTTTGTATTACGAGTATAAGTCTTGGATTGTGTCGTGATTAAGACAGAACAAAGCAATAGATCAGCGATGCATATTTCTGTGTATGTGACGCAGCCAAAGACTCTCCATACTGTTTTCCATGTGATGTCGTGCCATTTGAAAGTGATTGTTTGAAAGTTGTAATTTTCCCAAAGTTGTAATCTTGAGTGGTTTTCCACTGAAGCAGACTTCAGCCCCTCTGAAGCCACGGCACAATCCACGTCTGGGCTTTGTTGGAAAATAAACAAACGGGGTTTGAATTCAACGGGGATGATATTTTTTATCCTTACTGTAGGAAAAGGCAGCAGACAGACACAACAACATGATTGAGAGGAATGTCACGCGACATAATGCAAGACTTAACCCTGCATCCATGGAAGCATCCTGTCCTTCTAAAGGGCCATGTAAAACTGCATGCTGTGCTAACTGCATTACACTAATAACTTAATAGAGTTAACCAGTAACAATGTAGAGACTCTCTGGGGTTCTCAGCAGGTGGGTCAGGACCCAAGAGAGGGTCATGGATCGATCTGTGGGTCACTAAGGTCAGCTTGAGTTGGGAAAAAAGTGTGAAAAATCTATGAAGCTCTTTTGATTCAGGTTGGTTCAGTTGTGTTGTTCTGTCTCGTGTTGTGCATCCTCTAAAGTCCAAACTGCACAATTCTTCAAAAAATATATTTGACTGCTTGGAAGATATCAGAAATATGGGTTACGATTTTCCGTAAAGGAGTTGGCGGTGGATCCTGAGGCGGTTCAGAACCTCTGCATCGCAAGCATCAGACCATGCAGTGGTTTTATGAGCAGTCCCAACAAGATGCCTGTTTGATTTTTACTGAAATTAAATGGATGGTTGTTTATCACTATGTCTGATATCATTATTATCACCATTAGTCATTCTTTAGGGTCAACGCTTTTTGTAATCAACCTGTCCTTTTTTTGTTTTATGTCGAGCACTGACGAAATCTTTTGACTTAAAAACCACATAAACACGGTATCGAGGAATGGTTGTAAACATTGACAATATAACAATGGAAAATTCACAAGCAAACAAACACACGCCGACAGGTCGACAAACTGTGAAAATGATCCTCAGTTTGGAAATAGTTTGCATACTTTGCTCTTTACATAAATCTGAGGAAAAAAAAAAAACTTGTGCAGGCAGTCTAACTTGCAATCTTACTTCCAAAAAATGTTTTTTTTTTTAGTTAGATATTGCACCAAGATTTGCATGCAGTTTTTTTTTTTTTTTTACAAGTATTTAAACAAATTCTGTTTGCATCCCCAAATAAATAAGCAGAGAAGAAGCTATTTTGCTGAATTGTCTGGTAACAAAAATGTAATTTGTGTGTGAAACTTGAACCCACCCTTGCGTGGGTCAGCGGGCCATGCGGGTCTCTCCAAATGATAAAGTCTGGTTGGTCCCCTGCATGTATGGACCTGTGGCTGCTCTGAAACCTGGAGTCCCTCCTGGTTGGGTCTGACAGGTCTAGATAAAGAACATGTTTGTCCTCTGTGGTGTCATTCAAAGTTAATGAACATGAGGAGAAAACAGAAGCCTCAATACACCTCATGTTTGATTCCACAAGTTGCATCCATTACAATAGATGAGCTTTTTTTTGGGGGGGGGGGGGGGGGGGGGGGCGACAGGTCGAGGGATGATTCGCAATAAAACAAAATCTTATACATAATTTCTTACATATGGCTGTTGTGAAAAATCCCGCCTACTTTCTGCTGTTGTGTAAAGCAGTGCTAATGTTTCTGACACCACGTGAAGGCAGCAGTAGTGCTGCGTCACGTTGGAAGAGACCAATAGGATTAAACTGAGTTAAAACACGCAGGCTCACTCCAAGGAGCAGAAAGGGGGGTGGTCTCACTTTACATTCTCAAGGATTTGATACTGGACTCTGATATGACTCCATTTGATCAAACTGCACCTCTGCATGTTTTCCTTTGTTGGATTACATCGGATCTTTTATGACATTAACGCGCGTGTGGTGTGTTGTAATTAATAGACTCGCCTGCCCCCCCTTCTTCTTGTCGTAATGGTTTGACCCGATCCCTCTCTGTCAGTTTCAAGTTGCGCCTTCTCCTCTGCGGTGTGGCTCCCTGCTCCGGACTGAACAAGCATTACCCCCCCCCCCCCCCCTTACTCTTAAATAAGACACCCAAACTGTGGGATTTTTACCCTTTTATCTCGGACATGGAGTCATTCACGGATTACATGATTGGATTATGAAGACTCACGGTATCACACGGTAAGAAACGCGATGCATTGTTTTTTTGTACCCTTGGATCCGCTGACTGCACCTCTGCACCCGTTTTGGAAATGTCACGCTCCGGTGGTTTTAACAGAGCTACTAACGACGAGCCCCTGTAATAAAGCCGACATGTGTTTATCTGCTGAGTTCATTGACATTTCATGATGGTGCATCAGTGGTGATTTGCAAGCCTCGCTTTGAATCCGGCGGAGCTCCCAGTCCCGGACCGGGAGGGGACAGCCTGTGGAGTCTGGACACTGAGCAGCACCTATCACTGATCAAACACACCACCCTGTGTGTCTTTTATAAAGTGTAAGGTTAAAGCCTTTTGGATGTTTTTTTTTATTGGTTGGAAAAGGTTGATTATAACACCTGTGTAAAGTGTGGCTGCATGTAATATAAAGTCAATACACGTGACAGAGCTGCAGAGACTGATGAGCACATCTTAGTCACCACAGTCATGATTAACACACAAGTAGACTGTGCTCTCTCTGTACAGTGTAAACATGATCATAATAACAATGAGCTAGAAATATAAACGGGTAATTAATATGTCAATAAGATTGGTGAGTAGTGCAAAAGCATGAGGAGAGAGAGAGAGAGAGACACTCTACTTTGACTGAATCTTTTCAAAGTGATGAGTCCATGAACTTGCTTTGATGTGATGGTCTGTCAGGTTTTTATTCCAACAGCCAGTTCTTGTCAGATATCATGAACAAACACATGGTGGTGTGATGTGGTGTGGTCTGACCCTCCTCTCTGTGGAGGTTCAGGCGGCGCGCGGGGTTAAAAGACCAACAGGAACAGATTTGTTCCTGTAGTGGAATCAGTGCACTCTTTAATCTTCTTTAAACGTCGACTGCTCTTTCCCCGGAGCACGTGATTTACATGCATACCTTTTCACATAGATTTTCTTCTTTTTGACTTGTAGTCCAGCAGGTCGTGTTGCACCGTCCCGTGTTCGTGTCCTCTCCTGTGAATCAGAGGTGTCAATAATGAGACCGATGAAGAACAAGACAAACAAAGAAAGCCACACAAATCTGGACAAAGAGAGAGAGAGAGAGAGAGAGAGCTCGCCGGCTACAACGCCAACGTGTCCGAGACGTTTGGACGTGTGTGAAGGAGTCTGCATGCAGCGTTTGATATTTGAAAGATAGACTATCCCTCTTAATCTGCTGCTCAGGACTTCTGACTCTGTTTCCATGGCACTACTCGTGTCTTCAGATTTTAAGTGCAGTGTTTCCTCTAGTTTTGGACCAGCTTTTTGCACCGTCTCCATCCTTTTTTTTGACCTTACCAGCTGGTGATTTTTAAAAGTATTTGATGCACAACTATAAACAGCTCTTTTCTGCACGGGTCATGTAGTATAAACCGTGTGACCTTGACCACGTCCTCTCTCTCTCTCTCTGCAAACACTAAACACGATGATGATGAGATGACGTTGCTGCTTCCAGAGTCTGGAAGACGGCGCTTGATGCAGACGTCCAACTGTAGGCTGGCGTCATGCAGGGTTTCATTTGACGCCTCTGTCCTCGCTCGGGTTGACCCGTCTGCACCTTGACCTCCATGAAACACAACGTTTCTGCAGCTGACCCAGATTGGAGCGTGCAGGAGTGTGGTTAAACGGAGCGGTGCTGGCCTGACAGGCGTCTCCCCCCGACAAAGACTCTTCTTCTGTCTCGGAGGAGTGATGGAGCGTTTGTTCTATTGATCGGTGGGCCTCCCTTTGAGGCTGCAGCAGACTCGCTGTCGGACTTTGGACGTCTCCTCCGAGGTCACAGAGTGTTGACACCCGGGCTGGGAGACGCTCGGTGGGATGTGGGTGAAGCTGCACGTGTTGTCGCGGCTCACCGTTCAGATCAGGATGTGGAGCAGAGCGGGAGGAGGATGTTTGTTTTGACGCTGACTCAGCACAAGAAGGAAGTGGAGAAGTCAGACTTCAGAGAGGGTCGGACGAGTCGACGAGCGCCCGGTCAGGTGTGCCGCACTCGCAGAAACGTGGCGTGTGAACAGCCGAGCTCAGACGGCATTTAAAAGCCTTACTGATTTGAGAAATCTGAGTCATGCAAATAAGACACTCCTCTGGTGAATCTCAGACTTGAACAAACCAAAAGATAGGAAAATGAAGGCCAGTGGCTCTCTCCACCATGTTATTAAGCTCACACTGTGTCACATGACCTCACAGAAGCCGAGACGCCGCAGAGACAGAAAACTTCAATCTTTGAATAAAAAAAAAAAAAAAAAAAAATCTTCTGGTCGTTTATTTTTCCAGGAACAACTGGAGGTGAGGTTGTTGCCGTTTGTTTTCCCTGTTTCACAAGTCTGAGCCGGCTTGTCTGTTTACTGTTGCTAGGCAACACCATCAGGGTCTTCTTCTCTCTCATTGGCTGTTGAGGGCAGATTTGACGTCAGGGCGTGTTTAACAATATAAGCTGCATGTGTTGAAGGATGTTTAGAAAGTGAGACTGGGACACTCTGACCCCCCGATGGTCTCTCAGGGGGGGGAGGGGGGGGAGAGAGGGAGAGAGGGAGAGAGAGAGAGGGAGAGAGGGAGAGAGAGAGAGAGAGGGAGAGAGAGAGAGAGAGAGAGAGAGAGAGAGAGTGAGTGACTTCCTGTTGACCCCCCCCCCAGCCTGATTCAGGAAACGCGGTGAGATGAAAGGACAGGAGGAAGGAAGTGCTCTGAACCCTCTGGCTGTGTCATGAGCTTGTGGACGTGGTGTCCTGACTGTCAGGTGTGTCCCCCGGAGGTTTATCACCGTTTTGACTCATCAGATGCTCGATGATGTCAGAGCAGCGTGCGTGCAGCACTCAGTCCTTTAAAGGAGGCGTTTGTCACTGCGGGTGATAACTGTCACACAATCAGGACATAACCACGTCTCCTTCCTCCTCGATATGAAGCATCAGGTCGAAAACTCAGATCAGTGAATCCGCTGGTTGATGTCCGAGCGGCTCCAGTCCGGCGTGTTGGCTCGTCGCTCAGAGCTCCAGAGTGAACACGGACTCCTCGGCTGTTTCTTCTCCCTCCCAGGTCAGAAGTAGGCCAGTGTGACAAACGCATTCCTGAGTCCGGCACACTCGCACTGTTTACATTGCTGCTGCTGCTGCTGACCCTTGTACGCCATAGCAGAGCTGCACAGTCCCACCTTTGAGAAATGAGTCGTCTTCAGACGACACAGCAGATAAAACCAGTGGAGGAACTTCTTCCTCGTGTTGCTGTAAAGCCGGTCGTAAAAAGCTGGCCGAGCTCTTGAAATGCAACGTGTGTGCGTGAAGTCTTTTCTCCCAAACTTCCAGAGAACTCGTTAATGATTCAGGTCAATGATTGACAGACGTCTGCTGTTGTTGCTCTGCTTGGATGGGCTGTTTCCTTTTAGCTCCTGACCAGTTTTAGAACTAATAATCAATTCTTTATTTATTTTTTCAGATTTATTTTTGGGCCTTTTTTTTAATGGAGGGACAGAAAAGTGGACAGAGATGAATATCAGTGGTGATCGACATGCGGGAAAAAAGGAGCCACACGCACACACCAACCACTGCGCCACCTGCACTCCCACAACCAATAATCAATCTTTTATTGTAATGTGATCTACGACCTAGTGGGAATAAGTTGTGGTAATGAACCCGGTTTCCATCAGGGGTGATTTCCTGTTTCGATCAGATCTACATGTCCATGAACAAGCAGCAGACCAGTCGTGCTTTCACACTTTAACAATGCTGCTTGTGGGAGGTGATTATAGATTATAGACTAACCCCTCACGTCGACACGTAGCTTTGATATCAAGGCGAACATTCATCATGGCATCGTAAAGCAGACTCCTCTGTTACGTCGTTCCCTCCGTCCTTTGAACGCCACGCTCTGCCTCCTGAGACCCGCCCGTCTGTGAGGCGCGTGTGTGAACGGACCAGATCAGGAGGCTTTCAGTAATGACGAGCGTGGGAACAAGAGCTGCCAGTAGGACCAGTAGGACTCGGACCCTTTGGTCCCAGGATCGTGTTTTCAAATGTCTCAAGGGGTCTCGTACCCTGTGAAGGTTTATGTTTCTAAAGTCAGTCACGCTCAGGTCATTAAGTTTACATTAAAAAGCCACAAGTGTTCTCCACTGATTATCAGATATGTTCCCTCAGGTCATGTACCAATGGAAAGTTCTACCCCAAGAACCAGGACCTTTTAGGGGGGGGGGGGGGGCAAAAATGAAGCTCCCTGGATTTTTTTTTATCCCTGATCCCTGTTGGTTAAAAATACAATAACATACTCCAGAAGTTCCTCTGGTGAAATATGAATCCATGTTGACGGATCAGTGATGGAGGCACCTTGAGCTCACCTAAACTCTGTCCTCCATACAGTGATGAGTATCAGGGTAGTGTCCCCTGCTAGACTCAGGGCTGAGTGTTCTTTACACAAATCTTTGTGTGCTAAAGCCGA
The DNA here is from genome assembly GCF_947650265.1 of Symphodus melops. Classification (NCBI taxonomy): domain Eukaryota; kingdom Metazoa; phylum Chordata; class Actinopteri; order Labriformes; family Labridae; genus Symphodus; species Symphodus melops. The sequence goes on along the minus strand of NC_136696.1, from coordinate 2,840,977 downwards.
CATAACAGCGTGTTGTGTTCAGGTGTCAGGCGTCAGCAGCTGTTCAGCCTGAAACCGTTAACCTCGCTCTACAGTCAGGCCCTTTCACTCCAGTAAACCGCTCGTCCCTCCAGAGACCACATCATATTTCACACACACTCTCCTCGTGTGTGTGTGTGTGTGTGTGCGTGCGTGCGTGCGTGCGTGCGTGTGTGCGTGCGTGCGTGGAGGAGCCGTGAGGCATCGTTATCTGCAAAACTGGACAACAAACAGATTCTTCTTTGGCAGGTCTGATGGAGAGTTCTCCAGAGAAAGTGAGTTAGCGTTAGCTAACGTGAGTTAGCGTGAGCTAACGTGAGTTAACGTTCCTCTTAGCTAACGTGAGTTAGCGTGAGCTAACAAGAGTTAACGTTAGCTAGCGTGAGTTAACGTTAGCTAACGTGAGCAGGTTCAGTGCTCTCTCTGCTGGACGTCTGTCTGTCTGTGGGCCGACAGATGTCTGCAGCTCGACCTTCTCACCACTCGCACTGGAACAACCTGCTAATCTCATTGAAGCACATGAAACAAAGTGATCTTCCCAATGGACTGCACTTCCAAGAAACATGCGCCGTGATAAACTCAACAAGAGGCTTAATGGTTTCAAACGGGAATATAATTGGCTGGCTCGGGTTCTCGGCTCCCGTGAGACTTAAAGGTCGTATTTCAGGAAGGATGCTTAAATCTGCTTCAGGGGCGTCTCAGCAGCTGTCTGAACATCTCTCCTAAACATGGGAATAGAGATTTAAGCGTGAACACACACACACACACACACACGGCCGTTTTGGACGCCCCTCGGTTTAGAACGCAGAAAGGTTTACATACCGATGCAGAGCTGGCTAAACACTGAAGCTACAGTGTCCACCACATGCAGAGCTGGCTAAACACTGAAGCTACAGTGTCCACCACATGCAGAGCTGGCTAAACACTGAAGCTACAGTGTCCACCACATGCTGACCTGTGTGAGCATCCACTCTAGAGAGGAGGGGGCGGAGCCAGCTCTCTGTGATGATTAGAGTTTAGACTGCAGTACTCATTTTAAACACCAGGGGGCAGAGTTACATACTGCTCCTTTAAAGACGTTTCTTATGCAATATATTTAAATAATTTAACAAAAAGGTGTATTTGTTTTCTTAGTAACAGTGAGATGAGAGGACAGATGTCAGGCTGATTTCTTTGTTAAGTACAGAACTGTATATTGTGGCTATCATGCTAAACTTAGCTTAGCTTAGCATCACGAGAGCTTGGTTATTTTAGTGATGTACCTTATCTTTGTTTAACCTGTACATAACCAGAGAGAAAACAAACCTGTTTGTCGTCCTGCCCTGTGTGTCTGTTGTTGCTCTTGGTGCAGTTTGGAGCTGACAGATATGCGGGCTGTTCACAGCTGTTGGTTTTGGACTCTGTGCAGAGACCGGATCAAACCAAACCTGGTGGGGTTCTTGTTATTACATTATGATTATTGCATGTTCTTGCATTTCAGTCCCTAAGCCCTTTAAATATCAGGGATTCTGTCACAGGCGAGACGCGGCTAAAGAAATAATCGTGGCGTGCTGTGAGTCTTTGTGCAGCTGAACAGTAAGTTGATGTTGTTTTTATAGAAACAGTTCCACAAGCTGGAAGCTAATAAACAACCGAAGACTGTTTTCTCCTCGTTCAGAGGTGAGGGGAAGCAGTGATGTCGTACTGTGTCGGCCTTTTCACACACGTACACGACGCTTGTTAAAAAAAACTGCCAGGTATCTCATCCCGACTTGTCCCACACTTTCCCTGCAAGCCTTTTATTCCGAACACACAGACACTTAATGCCATCGCTTTTGTACCCTAAAAAAACCCCACGATGTTGACACGAGGCCTCATATAACCTTTGGTATGTCTGTGTTGATATTTATCAGAATAATAGTGAAGGCAGGGATGATCTGCCTGAGCTCCATCCTTCACTATTAAACCCATCAATCTGTGCTGCTGCACCTGTCTGAAAAGTAATGAGGTGTCACATGCATATTTCTACATGTGACCAGGATTACAGTGTAATTAGTGAGGAATCTGTTTTCATGCTCCTTGGCCGTGTGTGTGAGTGAGTGTCGTGTGTGTGTGTGTGTGTGTGTGTGTGTGTGTGTGTGTGTGTCGGGTGTTCAGTTACCGGGGGATCAGCCTGCAGCGTCACACGGTGCGGGCCGACCTTCCTCCTGTCCTGGCTGAAACTGAAGCGTGGAGTGAAACTGGCTCGAGGGAGAAGACGTGATCGAGTCACACGTTCTCTCAAGCCTCGGTCTGATTTGGCCTTTATTTATTATTTATTATGTATTTATTTGCAGATTTGTTGGTGTTGACGGGCAGATGTAGGAGATGAGTCCGGTCATCACAGCTGAAGATACAGGTGGAAATGTGTATGATGATGTGGACGTTTATATGATGCTCTGATTGTTGGACTTGTTCAGGTCAAACCCGTCAACACATCTACACAAAGAAAACAAACCACCGTAGAGCTTTCTGCTACTGTGCAGTGTCACAATCAATCGACCAATCAGAGTAGATTAAGAATCACAACAGGTAATCACAGACGACTGGTTTAAACGCACGGTGTGTAAATTCCACCACCAGGGGGCGCTCAATGAAAACAATAACAAAAGATTACGTCGAGAGATTACGAGCAGGCTGGCGGGGAATCATGGGAGTGATTCTCGCTGTCTTTGCATTGTGGTTTTTTTTTGTGCGTCTGCAGCCACGATACGTGATGATGATCTATTGTGGTAGTTCAGCAGAACTTTTTGTGCCGGCTGTTGATACAACATCCCTTCGAGGCTTTTCTGATGCTGGTACTCTTTGCTGTATAGTAAACAAATCCCTGCTAAATATAGCAGCGGGGTGACCAAATGTGAGAGGACCTCGACTCAGCTGAAACCGCTCGACCTGCTCTTCACAGCTCGAGCTGTGAGGTCAGCAGAATATGGATCCTTGTTGATTAAGGGGCAACATTTCCTGTTTTTTTTTTTTTTTTTTTTTTAAATGCATGTGTTCACTATCTGTTTTATCTCCTCTGACTGGCCGTCACAAATCTAAAGCTGAGGATGTTCGAGCGGAAAGGTGGAGCGTTGGAGGCGTTACCAGAGACGACCGTCGGGAAGCCTCAATCTGCCGATTCTCTCGTTTTTCTGAATCCCTTACACATCCTGCGACTTGTTTACCATGTGAGGCGCCCACAGCCGCGCCCACGCACGCAGATTAGAGAAAGCAAGTGTGGCTCTGACAGGATTAGCGTGTGTGCTGGCTGCGTGGCCCATCAAGGATTTACACCACAGCCAGAGGATGAAGATGATGATGAAGAACATTTCACATGAGGCTCTGCTTTTGGTTGATATTGATTGATTGAAGATCCAGGTGGACTTGAGTTTGGTTGTTCTGGCTTCTTTTTGACATGCTTACCTCACTCTAATATTTGATCTCGTTAATCTCCAGGATAAAGTGGTCTGTTTGACTTCACTTTCCCTTCTGTGCACGCTGACAACAACACAAACAGTCTGTGTGAATATCTAACATCTACCGTGTGAGCCACTCATCTAACACACAGAGAAGAGCCGCGATCATTTGGGCTGGGAATCTTTGACTTTCTCCCGATTCGATTCGATTCTTGGTGTTTAGGCTGAAAACGATTTTAAGAAAAGATGGAATTGCGATTTTTTTCGGGCAGAAATTTCGATTTCGATTTGTATCACGATTTTCTTCAAATCAAGCGTGTGCAATGTTCTCATCATACAGTAACATTTACAAACATGACAGGAAATTACATCATACCAGGTAAAACTTGCCAGAACTCTAAATTAGAAGAATAAAACTAAAGTTAAGAATTGATTTCAGATGCATTAAGACGAAGAAATCTGATCATAAGTGTTGATCAGAAGTTATGCAACAAGAGAAGCCAACAATGTCTCTATATTTTCTTCTAGCTACACGGCCGAAACATTTGCCTGTGAGCGTCATTTCATGTTCAGGTCTTGCATTGTATCTCTTGAGTATGTTTAATAAAGTTACAACGTGAGATAACAACAATTGACACATTCGCGATGCTAACCGCTAGCATTCCTATTCAAAATCTCATAGACGTTAGCATCAAGCTAGCGGACTTTTCGGTTGTTTAGCATATGAGATGAATAACTTCTGTTTTGATGTCCGTTTAGTTTTACAGCTTCCTTTTATTAAAGACTGGACAAAGAAACTTCAGCTTCTTTATTGGAGGAAAACTGTGAGCTATCTGTCGAGCTGTGTATCAGGCTAAAGAAGTCACACACACACACACACACGGGCAGAATAGACGGCGTGCATGTGTGAATTAGTTGGCACAACAGCTCCTGGGTCAGTCAGGAGAAGCACCGCCAAAAACTGTGACTTTGGCGAGCACATTATCACGTTTTCTGAAATCGCGATTTCGATCAGTAAACGATAAATCGTTCAGCCTTACTTGGTGTTACAGAATCTATCGCCGATCCAGAACGATACTGACTCATTGATCCATGGATTCAAAGTCTATTTATGAATCACTCCATTCTTCAGGATCTACTCCAGTCCCTCGCATCGATCCTGAAGCGTAGCTTGGATTGATTGATTGAGTAGTAATCCAGTTTTTACTCCGTCACCAGATGAGTGGATCCCTGTGGCATTTCTTCTGTCATCGCTTCCTTCCAGCCTGTGTGCTGGTTAAACTTTTAACTTCTCCTCTGTTGGCTGAGCCTGTCCGAGGTTCGACTGTTATCTCAGTCATTAATACGGGGAGGAGAGGTGGACTGTAGTTTCCCATGGTCTGCATGAATAAGAAACACATGGTGCCGCTCCGCTGTGTGTTAACTGTGTGATGTGGTTATGAGGCCTGCGGGGTCCCTTTTCTTTTTTACCGCTCTGTTTGTCCTCCTGTCCGTCATCCTTCATGAGTGAGATGTTTGTGGAGATTTCCTCTGATCGCTGTGTTCGATATCGTCGGGCTCGTCGTCAGGACTAATTCCTGCACAGCTTAACTTGACATGTTTCCACTCTTACATAAGAAGCGGTTCAGGTCCTGTATCCGGCTCTGGGGGATCCTCTTCTTCTCCCCCGCATGTCTCCAAACCACCATCGGTCATGACTAATCCCTGGAGACCGGTCTGTGTGGACCGTGTTTCCCGACTTGTCTCACGTTACATTTCCTGATTTTCTCAGGAGTGTGAGGAACCAGATGCACGCCTCCACCTCACCGAAATGTGCAAATGAACAACGGTGACAAGAACCAAATGTAAAAAAATTTTTTTTTTTTTTTTTTAATAAACGGGACTGTTGACGTGTCGTCCTCCGTCCCTCTCGTGGTTCAGCGTGAGGCTGCTTGTGAAGGTGGCAGAAATGGCAGGAAGGATTTAGGAGGTTTACTAAATCAAATAGCTGCTGCGAGTGTTGGCAGGCAGCTCTAACAGGCCGTGTTTGACAGCCTTCTGAAAGTCCCGGCTCAGACTCGCACTCCCTCTAAGCCGCCGCTAATATGAATTTCATGAGAGACACCCTTTATCGCCGGAGAATATTTCATCTGAGACGTCTCCGAACAAGACTTTTCCTTCATTTTTTTTCCAGCGACAGTGTTACTTTTCCCTTTAAAACCCCCGGACATGGTCTGAATCTGTCATCAGGACTGTTCTGGATCCGGTTCCCTGCGTGTAATAAATTCAAGGAAAACCAGGAGTTTTATTATGTGTCTTAAGATTGCCTTTGCAGGTATTCCTGCAGTGACGTGTAAAATCCTCAACATCAAAACACGCTCAGTATTTACAACCTCCTGTCGTGTGAGGGAAGCCGAGCACGCGCTCAGTGGATTAGCTTCGGTTAGCTGCTCTCCGTGCTCCACAACCACGATGTAAACGAGTCACAGAGAGCTGAGGGCGTGTGGTCCGAGCAGGGCGGAGAAGTCGTGAAAATGAGCGTGGAGTTGTGTGTTGGCCGTGTGTGGTCGGACTCGCACGCTGATGGCAGCAGTGAGCACGAGCGTGGCAGGAGGTGTTAGCACTGTTAACGTTAGCCACCCTCGACCACCCTACTACGTTGTTCACCTGCAGACAGTTCAGCGTGTTTCTTACTTTTAGACAAATTGATTAAACATAATTCGTTTGTGTGTGTGTGTGTGTGTGTGTGTGTGTGTGTGGGGATTACAGCGACACTTTAAAGGGAGACGCAGCGATGATGACTAATGAACACAAAGCTTTTTGAAATATGAATAAAGGAAGAAATGACTGCGTCTGCTGTCGGGAAAACTCCCATTTTTTATGAATGGACTTGTTTTCCATTTTCCTGTGTGCAACTAAATAGTTCTGCAGCTGTGCACAGAACACACACACACACACACACACCTGGACACAGATTGATAACATGGATGTTTTTTCCGTCAGAGTAGAAAAGAATGAGTCAGAACTACAACATTGGATTATATTTAAAGTTTCAGATTGATAGCAGAGGCTAACAGCAGTAAATCCACTGCTCACTCCGTATCCATGATCACAGCGGGAGAGAGAGACAGCGAGTTACTCAGTGATGTAAGACTGCAGGGGACGAGTACGTGGGTGGACAATAATCTCCTATCAAGGACAGAAAGTTTGTATGTTTTTGTACAGTAAGGAAACGGGAGGCGTGGAGGGGAAGACGGCGAGCTGGAGTGAACGTGATCAGACTGACGCCGCCTCTCCGGCTGGTCGGCTGGTGAAAACGTTTTCCTGCCTGTCCTGCGCTCGTATTCTTGTAAACGTGATTGTGGCTTTGTGCGGATTATAAATGACAGACTTGTAATTCTGGTCGATCAAAATGACGGCGAGCCTTCAGATCTTTGGGTCACTGGTCGACATTTCACAGAATCTTTACATGAAGCGTCTGAAGCCTGAAACAAAGACAACCAGCCGCCCACACACTCGTCACTACGTTTGATTCGGCGCCCAAACGGCCTTAAGGCAAAGTTACCCGATCTGTGTACGAAATTGTCTTACAGAGTCCAGGAACTACTTATCCCACAATCCATTGCGTCTGACACCGATCCGTCTCACATGCGAAGTCGGTCGTCGTTATCGTGTTGATGCGGTTGTTGTAACATCTTGTATTTTGTATCGTGTGAATATAATAAGGGTGTGTTAGCGTGCTAGCAGGACACAGTGACGTCACTGTGACACTCCGTGATTGGTTGATAAAATCTGAGCTCATAAACCATCGTTTCACACTTATGACATCATAGCTAACAGTCAAATCAGCTACGGAGAAAGCAGATTGGGTTCTCACTTCCTGATCCTCGCTGTTGGACCCGGTGAACGGGAGGAAACAGAGGACATGCAGGCAGCCTCTCATTGGACCACACCTGCTGCTGCGTCTCTCTGTAATTACACTTTATGCAGCCACTGTAATAATGAGGACAAGAGGGACGTCGAGGTGATCATTACGTCTGAGGAAGGGAGACTAAACAGCAGTTTTCTTGAGGCAGACCGGATGAAGAAAAGCAGAGACATGAGTGGGTCAGAGCAGGTTTTATTACAGGTTCTACTGATGGGTGAGGAAGAGGAGGAGGAGGAGGAGGAAGACTCCGGGTCGTCCTGTGAGCGCCAGTCATTGTCGTCACGAGCTGCAGGAGAGAAAGCTATTTAAGGACACACACACACACACACACAAACACACACACACACACACACACACAGAAACCATCCCAGTTATTCTGCGTCTCTCGGGTGGGTTACTGTGTTTACTTTGGTTGTTTACTTCAAATCGTCCGGCTTGTTTTTTTTCACTCACCATGTCTGCAGCGAGTGACCTCAGAAATCCTCTGGATTCACATCTTCATGAAGTCGACGCAGTAAAGATGAATCTTTGCTGCGGCGCTGCACGTTACCATGTGACACACCAGGTTGTGTTGTTGTGACACGACACACAAAAACCAGCAAAGCAATAAAGCTTTTGTTTCAAATCCAAACTGTTTATTTTTAATATTAACATGATTTTAAAAAAAAACCATCACTGTGTTAATCGCTGTGTTGCTCGTGCAGTCGTGACAGTGGCGGCAGATTAAAGCAGTGCTGCTGGCTAACGTGTAGCCCAGTGGCCTAATCTCTGGATCTATTTTTAGATTAGAGGATGACGTAATGCAGCCGTCAAAAACAAAGGCATGCTCTGTGTGTGTGTGTGTGTGTGTGTGTGTGTGAGTGAGTGTGTGTGTTGCATGCATGTGTACATTCTGTGAGTGTGTGAAGCTCATTCTTCGGGGATTTGTAGTGAATGCTGTTTTTCATTTCTGTCACTCGGATTATTTAGTCCTGCTGAAGAAACAGTCATTATTTGGTGGATCCTTGAAAGGTTTTGGGATTAGATTTTTTTTAATTCAAGGTTATGAAAAAGTCTGATTTACTTCATCAAATCTGTTCTGTCCAGTTAAAATTTTTTAGTATTCCTTTTGTAGATTTGTCACAGTGTTGATGGCAGCGTTTTAAGTAAGCATGGCATTCAAAAAACTCTAACACATGTGTCGAGAGTAGAGCTGGCTAAACACTGAAGCTACAATGTCCATCACATGCAGAGCTGGCTAAACACTGAAGCTACAGTGTCCACCACATGCAGAGCTGGCTAAACACTGAAGCTACAATGTCCATCACATGCAGAGCTGGCTAAACACTGAAGCTACAGTGTCCACCACATGCAGAGCTGGCTAAACACTGAAGCTACAGTGTCTCTACATGCAGAGCTGGCTAAACACTGAAGCTACAGTGTCCACCACATGCAGAGCTGGCTAAACACTGAAGCTACAGTGTCCACCACATGCAGAGCTGGCTAAACACTGAAGCTACAGTGTCCACCACATGCTGACCTGTGTGAGAGGAGGGGGCGGAGCCAGCTCTCTGTGATGATTAGAGTTTAGACTGCAGTACTCATTCTAAACACTAGGGGGTCAGAGCTACATACTGCTCCTTTAAGATTAAAATACTGGGAAGTGTTTCATGATGTGCCAAAAACCTTTTTATCTTGGATTCACATCCATTCAGTCCCAAATCAAACGAAGCAAAACATGTTTCCACTTTGATTTTGTTCGGCTGTTAAAAAGTCTTAAACGTTTTTTTAAACTTTCACACACGGTGCATCACGTCCTGTTGAGTATGTATCAACTCAGGACTCCACTCTGATTCAAACTGTAGACCAGGTCCACTGTAGACTGGGTTCACTGTAGATCAGATTCACTGTAGAACAGGTTCACTGTAGACCAGGTTCACTGTAGTACAGGTCCACTGTAGAACAAGTTCACTATAGACCAGGTTCACTGTAGACCAGATTCACTGTAGACCAGATTCACTGTAGACCAGATTCACTGTAGACCAGGTTCACTGTAGACCAGGTTCACTGTAGTACAGGTCCACTGTAGAACAAGTTCACTATAGACCAGGTTCACTGTAGACCAGGTTCACTGTAGACCAGGTTCATTGTAGATAAGGTTCACAATAGAACAGATTCACTATAGACCAGGTTCACTGTAGACCAGGTCCACTGTAGATTGGGTTCACTGTAGACTGGGTTCACTGTAGACCGGGTTCACTGTAGACCAGGTTTACTGTAGACCAGGTTCACTGTAGTACAGGTCCACTGTAGTACAGGTCCACTGTAGAACAGGTTCACTGTAGATCAGGTTCACTGTAGATCAGGTTCACTGTAGATCAGGTTCACTATCGACCAGGTTCACTGTGGTACAGGTTCACTGTAGACTGGGTTCACTGTAGATCAGGTTCACTGTAGACTGGGTTCACTGTAGATCAGGTTCACTATCGACCAGGTTCACTGTGGTACAGGTTCACTGTAGACTGGGTTCACTGTAGATCAGGTTCACTGTAGACTGGGTTCACTGTAGATCAGGTTCACTATCGACCAGGTTCACTGTGGTACAGGTTCACTGTAGACTGGGTTCACTGTAGATCAGGTTCACTGTAGACTGGGTTCACTGTAGATCAGGTTCACTGTAGACTGGGTTCACTGTAGATCAGGTTCACTATCGACCAGGTTCACTGTGGTACAGGTTCACTGTAGACTGGGTTCACTGTAGATCAGGTTCACTGTAGACTGGGTTCACTGTAGATCAGGTTCACTATCGACCAGGTTCACTGTGGTACAGGTTCACTGTAGACTGGGTTCACTGTAGATCAGGTTTACTGTGGTACAGGTTCACTGTAGATCAGGTTCACTGTAGATCAGGTTTACTGTGGTACAGGTTCACTGTAGATCAGGTTCACTGTAGATCAGGTTCACTGTGGTACAGGTTCACTGTAGAGCAGGTTCACTGTAGACCAGGTTCACTGTAGACCAGGTTCACTGTAGACCAGGTTCACTGTAGATCAGGTTCACTGTGGTACAGGTTCACTGAAGACCAGGTTCACTGTAGACCAGGTTCACTGTAGAGTAGGTTCACTGTAGAGCAGGTTTATTATAGACCAGGTCCACTGTAGAGCAGGTTCACTGTAGACCAGGTTCACTGTGGTACAGGTCCACTGTAGAGCAGGTTCACTGTAGACCAGGTTCACTGTAGAGCAGGTTCACTGTACAACAGGTTCACTGTACAACAGGTCCACTGTAGAACAGGTTCACTATAGAGCAGGTTCACTGTAGAGCAGGTTCACTGTAGAGCAGGTTCACTGTAGACCAGGTTCACTGTGGTACAGGTCCACTGTAGAGCAGGTTCACTGTAGACCAGGTTCACTGTAGAGCAGGTTCACTGTACAACAGGTTCACTGTAGACCAGGTTCACTGTAGACCAGGTTCACTGTGGTACAGGTTCACTGTAGAGCAGGTTCACTGTAGAGCAGGTTCACTGTAGACCTGGTCCCTGCAGTCGTTAAGCTGTGTAGGTGTTTAGCGTGTCACAGGAGACTTGTCTGAGCTCTTACACGGCTGTGACCCAGCGTGACAGTCTGGACCCGTCTGGACCTTCAAAGACCTCAGAGAGTGTCGGAGTCAGCTTTCCCGCGTGTGTCGTAAAGCTTCGCCGGTCGTCTTGTCTCTTTGACGCTCCTCCGTGTTCTGTAAAAAGCAGAAGAACCCCACAGAGGGAACTCTTCAAAGGACCACATAAAGATGAAGGGAAGAATCGCCCCGCTGAGATCCTCTTTAACTCTGCCTTCATTAAACCGTCTCCGTGCTGATGGATGCTGTTTGGTCTGCTGTTATAAACCATCGGTCGGGTCAGAGTGCAGAACCATGTGAGAATCCAGGTCAGAACGTGTCGGACAAAGTCCCTCCTGTTAGGTTGTTTTGTTTTTTTTTTAGATTATTTATTTTTTTATTTTAATTTTTTTGTGGCGGATGACATGAAATCTTGTCCTGATGTTTCCAGCTTACAGACAGCTGATTGATTTAAAAAAAATAAAAATAAATAATAATAATAATAATAAAAAAAAAAAAAAAAAAATATATATATATATATATATATATATATATATATATATATATATATATATATATAAATAAATAACTTTTTTATTATTTTTTTTTAGGGCCTTTTGGATTTTTCGGGGCCGATATTGATATTGAGGGGAGGAAAAACTCTGATACCAATATATCAGCTGATATCCTTCTTGGATCTATATTCAAGTGATTGATAACTGTCTTTGAGGGACAAACACAACAAATACACTTGTATCCAGATCAAACATAGATATAAGAACAATATCAGCTCTCTCCCTAATATCAATATCGGCCCCAAAAATCTCCCATCGGCCGTCCGAGTTAAAACAATGTCCAGTCATTAAAGATGACCTGGTCCAGTTTTAGCTCTGCTGACGCGGTGGACTCTGTGAGATCATCGTCTTCTTCTTCTTCTCTGTTTGTTAGTGTAGCGTTATCTCTCTGGCCTGCGGCGCTTCACTGTCAGCCTGAGTGGAGCTCAGTCAGTCATCCGCCGCCTGAAACACAACAGGCTCCAGATGTCTGATAACTGCTGAGTGACAGTTATTCATTTGTTGTTTTTATTTATTCCTCTCGCCGTCTTTATATCGACAAAGGCGTTAAGGACCACTGATCGAGTCTCTGAAGTTAAAGACGCTCCATTAGGGTTGTCACAAAACCAGAACAGTCAAATCCACAGTATCCAAGTCCTGAGCTGCTTACATGAAAGATCCCATGTTCATGTTCCTCTCATGTCGTCAGTGTGAGAAACCTTCAGAGAACTCCCATCTCAGCCCGAACAGTTCATTTGAGCTGCTGTCTCTTTAAGGCCTGCACCCTTTCTGCTGATTGGCCAGCTCTCTGGAAGCCCTCGGGGGGGGGGGGGGGGGGGGGGGCAGAACGCTGCAGGGCTGCGGAGAACATATCAGAGGTTTAAAACAGCTCATGTCGAGGACCGAAGTCGTCTTGTGAAATTTTTGGTTTCTCATCAGGGAATTATCGTGTGATTAGCGCCCTCTGCAGGCTCGTCTGGGGATGACGCCAACATTCGTCTTCCTCATGATTTGCTCACGTTTAGCACGATCAGAACACACTGCAGGGGAGTTTTAAAATGGGGGTCAGCATAGGAGGTCAACTTTGCTCTCTCTCTAAAAATAACCTGACCTGAAGAAAGCGTTGATGCTTTTGGTTATTATGGATCATGAGCCTGTCAGAGGTTGTAAACACTTCCTGGTATTGAAATCAGAGGATCTGATTGGTGTTGACTGAAGGCGACTGTTTAAACATTTAAATGCTCGTGTTCGTCGAGGCCCGCTCCTCGGTGGTTTGTTGACTCTTTAAACCCTCCAGCCTGATCCGGACTGACTGAGGCCGAGCCAAACACACACACACACACACACACACACACACACACACACACACACACACACACACACACACACACACACACACACACACACACACACACACACACACACACAAACACACACTCTGCTGTGAGGAGTTGGCAGGGTGTGAAAAGGAGGCCAGCTGACCTGTGTTACCTGCCTTCTCTGGGGACGTCATCGGTTTCCATGAAGCCGCTCACTTCCTGTAAAACTTGAGGAGCGCTCAGCTTCAGCTGGAAGTGACGGAGAGGGAAAATATGTCGAACTTTTCTAGAAACAAACCGCTCCCAAACTCTTGTCCAATCATTCGTACTGTTTGAAACTGGACCAGAGCAAACAGGACCGAGTTAGCCCGGCTTCATCGAAAGGTGAAATCATTTTCCTGTAAAGCTCACTGAACATGAGCTGTAGACCACAGGTTGACAATAATACTGTAAGTCATGCAGCCGTTCTGTGATCAGTGATTATTGATGATTGATGGGATCCAGCTGACCTTTAACCTCTAACAAGCCTGTTTTTAAACTGTAGCTGAAGGTGACAAATGTTCAATTCAGCAAAAAACACAAAAAGTAAACTTTGAGCTAGTCGTTCCCTCTCTGGTCTGAAGGCTCTCCTGCTCCTTTATTCCCCCCCACCTCCCTCGGGGGTGAAAACAGAACATGTGAAGCTGCACTGCTTCATGTCAACGCTGGTAAAACAAACAAACATCAACAGTCTGGTCTTTGTCGAACCTGTCCCCTCTGGAGGGACTCTAACCCGCTGTGTTCCCGCCGGTTCAGTGCCCTTCCTGCGTCCTGCAGGCTCGCTCCTGGACCGATCATAAGAGGTTGTTTTAGGTCGTGTCGCTGCAGAAGAATGGCTCAGGGACCTTAAACGACTCGTCTTTATCCCGTTTGCTGCTTTAATTGCCTCGCTGAGCGGCGGCCAAATGTATGTTTGTCTTCTTAGAGAAGATCAGAGCCTGTGGCATTAAGAGGATGCCTAAAGAAGAATGTAGCTGCTCACAATCTCTACTTGGTCTGATTAAAGTGTGTGTTTGTCGGATTGGCCCGCGTTGATATCATTGGGCGGTTTAAAGGCCGTCATGCTTGAGTGTCTGTGTCGGAGGATTCACTGTTATTTCTCTCCTCTCGCTGACAGAATGAAGATGTCTGAGGCCGGGAGTTAAGAGCCTCCGCAGGAGAGAGCGTCTTCCAGGGCTGGGGCTGGACCCAGAGACCCCTTCCCTGGGGTGACACCCTCGCCCCCTCCTGGACCATGGGGGATGGAGCCGCCGGTGCAGCCGGAGGAGACGGGGTGAACAGGTCCCACGTCCTCTTCGACAGCTTCGTCCAGGCGTCCACGTTCAAGGGCACGCTCAAGGCCTTCCAGGAGCTGTGTGACCACCTGGAGGTGAAGCCCACCGAGTCCAGGGTCTTCTATCACAAGCTCAAATCTAAACTCAACTACTGGAAGGCCAAGGCTCTGTGGGCCAAGTTAGACAAGCGGGCGGGCCAGAAGGAGTACAAGAAGGGCCGCGCCTGTGCCAACTCAAAGGTGAGACTGGATCCAGGAAGCCGTGCAGCTCAGTGAAGGGGGGCCATTTATCTCATCCAGTTCAGTTTGACCTGACCCCTCCTCTGTTTGGCACCCCGGGAGCTTTTCTGAGGAAGTCCTCGAAGGAGAAGTCTCAGACAGATTCATCTTTAAGCTGCTGATTGGTTGTTTGCTCGTCTGCTCGTCTCGTCCTCCTGAGCTGAGCTTCATGTCGTTCCTGATTCAAAAAAGAAAACAACCGTTTAATGCTCGCTGCAGGACAGGAGACATTATTATTATTTATTATTATTTTTCCTCTTTATAAATTTATATTCCTCTAAGTCAGTCTGCTCGGTAACGGAGATACATGACTAACACTGGGGCAGAACAGGTACTTAGTTTCGGGCGTATCTGACACGTAAATGCTGTTATGTTTATTTTTTGTTTTCTTTACCTTTTAAGAATATCAAATAAAAAGTATGGAGGAAAAAATATAGAAACTGAGAGACTTCAGGAACGACCAAACTTAAATACAGATACGACTTTAAACATCCTGATCTGAATGTTTAAAATGTTTGACCTATCCTGTTATTTATCGTATCACGTTTGACAGATTATTTTATCTCAAGCAGCTCGTAATGGATAAAAGACAGGAGTGATCTCCTCCTTAAGACAGCGTGGGATGAAGAGGGTCAGTTCTCCTAATCGTCCCAGCTGTCCTTCTTGTGTCTGCAGTGTCTGATCATCGGTGCGGGGCCATGTGGTTTACGCACGGCCATCGAGCTGGCCTTCCTGGGGGCCAAAGTGGTGCTGCTGGAGAAGAGAGACGCCTTCTCCCGGAACAACGTGCTGCACCTGTGGCCCTTCACCATCCAGGACCTCAGGGGCCTCGGGGCCAAGAAGTTCTACGGGAAGTTCTGCGCTGGTGCTATCGATCATATCAGTGAGTGTCACACCAGCACGCGTCTTCTGGGGACACGTGTGAGGGTTTCATGCCTTTATCCTTTCTGTGTCGTCTTGAAGGTATTCGTCAGCTTCAGCTCATGCTGCTAAAAGTGTCTCTCCTGCTGGGCATTGAGATCCACGTCAACGCTGAGTTCAAGGGTCTTATCGAGCCCCCGGAGGATCAAGAAAGTGAAAGTAAGAGAGACTTTGTGTTACGTCTGTCAGCGGCTCCCAGCCGGCTCTGCTCACACATATTTTCCTGATTACACGCGCTGTGTTTTGTTAGGGATAGGCTGGAGAGCCGAGGTCCACCCCAGGACACACCCTGTCAACGAGCTGGAGTTTGATGTCATCGTTGGAGCAGACGGGAGGAGGAACACGCTCCCAGGCAAGGCTGCGAAAAAAGGACACACACACACACACACACACACACACACACACACACACACTGCACGTTCTGTCCGGGAAAAAAACAAGATTGTGATCTCACACTCGTGCACACGTCATGCTCCGGTACCTGACCTCACTTTCTCATGAATGAATGAGCACTTGTGTGTGTGCATCTGTGTGGAGCAGAATAGGAATCATTGAATTGTCTGTTTTCCTCACACACACACACACACACACAAACACACACACACTCACTAAAGGAACCCCCTGTGGAGTGAAGTACCATGACCCCTCTCTGTTCGGCTGACTGCTGCATCAGTGAAGGGAAGCAGCCGGCTCCCTCTGGGATCGCCATGAGCTGCGGTCACACAGCTCGTAACAGCAGACGTCTGTTGACATTGTCCTGAAGCATCTGTAACATCTGGGTCGCGTTCACAGAGTACAGTGTGTCGTCACGAGCGCCCCGGCCCGTTGACTCTGTTTTCACAGATCTTGACCTCGAGGCCTCGCTTCCTCCTTCTTCCTTGTGACTTTTTCCCGCAGGGTTTCGACGTAAGGAGTTCAGGGGCAAACTCGCCATCGCCATCACCGCTAACTTCATCAACAGGAACACGACGGCCGAGGCCAAGGTGGAGGAGATCAGCGGCGTGGCCTTCATCTTCAACCAGAAGTTCTTTCAGGACCTCAGAGAAGCGACATGTCAGTAAAATCACTCTTTTCTTCCCTCCAGAGTTAAAATAGTTTAAAATCCCTTTTTGTTTTTTGTTTTTTTAATTGCTATTTTTTTATTTATTGTTATTCTTTAGTGCTTTTTTTTATTACTATTTTTTAATTTATTATTCTTTAGTGCTTTTTTTAAATTGCTATTTTTTTTATTTATTATTATTCTTTATTGCTGTTTTTTTTAAATTGCTATTTTTTTTATTAATAATTATTCTTTATTGCTTTTTTTTATTGCTGTTTTTTTTATTTATTGTTATTCTTTAGTGCTTTTTTTTTTTAATGCTCTGCAGGTTTGCACTGTGGGCTGAGGGGATTCATCTGTGCTGTATGTTTAACATGGAGCATATTTGACAAATAAAATATGCTCCTCCCTACCTAAAAAACAAATGAAGGGGCGGAGCAGGGGCCAAATACACGGAGGCTTTAGTGATTAAAGCATCAATGATAACAGGTTCGATTCCCAGCCTCTAACACATTTATTCTATATTTTTCGGGCTTCTCTTCGGTTGCCCAAAAACTCCTAAAAAACAGAAGAACGTCGGATGTGAAAGTGCTTCTGTAAAGCTTCAGATTCCTGAGCGCTGTGTCGGTGAGATGAAGGTAAACAAACAGTCTGTCCTCGAACGGCTCATCTGATTAAAAAGCTTCCCATCAGACGAGCCGAGCACAGTTTGATGCTGACGTGACAGACACCCGGAGGCTTTGCTTCTGTGCTCTGAGTCGCGTAATGTTCTCCCTCTAACGACGACCCGGCGGCCAGCCGAAGCAAGAAGGAAAGACATTATGTTTGTAACGTGACAATGCGTCTCTCTCTCTGCCGCTCTCTGCAGGTATTGACCTGGAAAACATCGTCTACTACAAGGACGACACGCACTACTTTGTGATGACTGCCAAAAAACAGAGCCTGCTGGAGAAAGGAGTCATTCTGCATGTGAGTGATGGGACCGCTCTCTGCTGCACACGTGAACTGAAAGTCACACGTGTTTACATGCTGCTGATCTACTGTGTGAGTCCGACTCAGAGCGGACTTTAAACGTGTTTAGTCACAGAAGATTCGAGAGCGGAAGACTTCGAGGCTTCTTCGTGCTGCGTTCCAGCTGAACCAGGAAGTGGGAAATTCTGATTTCCCAGTCGGAAGCGTCGACTGGAACGCCTCCTGCAGTCGTGTTTACTAGTCGGAAAATCTGAGAAAATTTAGTTGCCCGAGTTAGAATCCAACATGGCCGCTACGTGCATCAACTGTTTAATGACCGTTTTTGTGTGTGTGATAGGATCATGACAGTTCTCTCTGTGCACGTGTTGTCATTTTATCGTCTGGCGTTAGCTAACCAAACAAAGGTGGTTGTGGACGACGCTCAGCTCGGGTGTGTGACATCATAAACGCCGAACAGCTCGATGATGTTCTCCAAGAATCGATTTAGCTCTCACATGTACTCCTTCAGTCGGCTGCAGAGCGGCGCGGGCGTTCCTGTGCCGGGATTTATCCCAGAAGTCCGAACGGGACAAAAGACATAGAAGCACGAGGAGACGCAGTTCGTGTGGCGTCCGCTTGAACGAGTCTGTTCACAGTTCAACGTACGGAGACAGTCGTGTGTACTTCCTTCAATAAGTCAGTTCTCCATTTAAATCCCATTATGGTTCCCGGACCTTCACTTCACTGTGCAGGTAAACAAGTCGACTGTCATTTAGTCGGTTAAGCTTTTCTTTTTACACACGATCACACGACCAGCTGCCAGCGCACACACACACACACACACACACACACACAGACACACACACACACACACACACACACACACACACACACACACACTCCACGCTGCTGTTTTCCGACTTCCACAGGAAACAGGAAAGAGCTTTAGTCATCCCAGCCACAGTGTGAGTGTTAAAAAACTTTTCATCGTTCCAAACTCAGAAACAGTCTTTTCCTCAGGTTATTTGAGCTCTTCCCTGTGCGTGTGTGTGCACGTCTGTGTGTGTGCGTGTGTGTGTGTGTCCTCACTGTGAGCTGACGGCGTTCACGTCTGAAGCCTGAGGGGATTGAAGGGTGTGCAGGCAGACCGAAATGAAAAGTCATAACTCACTGGAACAATAACCTCTGGAAGTTCCCCCTTTAATAAAAACGTCCGAGACATATCCTTTTATAGCAGTCATGTTGACTCGGCCCCGCCCCCTGAAGAGGGTGAGAGGAAGGAGGGGGGGGGGGGCATGGCAGAAATGTGCCGAGTCGTCACAAGTCTGACAATCCGCCCCCTCATACATTCACATGTTCCACCGGCCTGCCCGCCGTCAGCACCTCCTGCCACCCTGAGCTCCTCGCCGCCCTCTATGAAAACACGCCGAGGTGAAAGCCTTCAGTGATTCGCTGTGACATGTTGGAGGGACTTGTGAAGTGCACGCTTTATTCCATCACGAGTGTTTATCCAGGAGCTTTAAAGTGTTCCTCTTTCCCGATTCTCCTCTGAAACTATTTAGAGGAGGTTACATTGTTGAAATTGCACAAATACCATGGCACACACACACACACACACACACACACACACACACACACACACACACACACACACACACACACACACACACACACACTGCTCCAGCTCTGAGCACAGTTACCTCTAAAGCACATACAGTACGTTATCATGAAGCTTAGTTTAGAAGACAAAATAAAAGGCTCACAGAGTCGACACCGCGCGGCTTCTTCCGAGTCGTTTTGCAGCGATACCGTCATCACGCTCAGAGCAGCGATAGCTTATACCTCCTGTCTCCGGGTCGGAGTGCTCACACCGCTCAGGTTTCGATCGTGTGCAGTGACGTCGAGCTCGCGGCGTGGAAGAGGAGGTACAAATATAAGCAAGTGGAAAAAGAAGAAAATAAAAAACCAATTGATGAACTCTGGTCCTTGAAGGCTGCATGTGAGTCCTCGTTTTTAAAATTTGTTTGGATGACATTCGAGGGATCAGGAGCATCGAGGATGGAATCCTTCGTCTTCGTCTCCTTTAAGTCTGCGTTAGTCTTGTGTCGTGGTTTCGGTTTCGTTGAAACGTTTGTTCACCGTCTCCGGTGTCTCCTGCAGGACTACGCAGACACAGAGATGCTGCTGTCCAGGGCCAACGTGGACCAGGCTGCGCTGCTGTCGTACGCCCGCGAGGCCGCAGATTTCTCCACCAACCACCAGCTGCCTAAGATGGACTTTGCCATCAACCACTACGGCCAGCCCGACGTAGCCATGTTCGACTTCACCTGCATGTACGCCTCGGAGAACGCCGCCATGGTGCGCCAACGCAACGGTCACAAGCTGCTGGTGGCGCTCGTGGGTGACAGCCTGCTGGAGGTGAGGGGTTTCATGCATTTGTTCTTTTGAAACGCTCGAGTCCTCCATGTTGCCATATTTGGTGGTTGAATGCGGTCTTGGCTCTGCTCCTCAGCCCTTCTGGCCCATGGGCACCGGCATCGCCAGAGGATTCCTGGCAGCCATGGACTCCGGCTGGATGGTGAAGAGCTGGGCTCAGGGAAAAACTCCTCTGGAGGTTCTGGCTGAGAGGTGAGGATGAAGAGACACACACACTCCTGCACGCACACACACCCATGTTCTCTCTCTTCAAACACGCCGTTTTATCTCTAAGTGCTCTACCAGGAAATGTGCCTGTGTGTGTGTGTGTGTGTGTGTCAGTCCCACCTCTGCTCGCACTAAGAGCTTCTGTTAAGAGCTAAATGGAATGGGACTCTTTCTCTGCCTCATAACAGAGTTCATGTTTTCCGTGTTCCTCCCAACAGTAACGCCCCACATACTTTAAATGTTCTCCCTCTTCGCTTTAGGGAGAGTATTTATCGTCTGCTGCCCCAAACCACGACAGAAAACATCAGCAAGAACTTCAGTCAGTACAGCGTGGATCCCACCACGCGCTACCCCAACATCAGCCTTAACTTCCTCAAGCCCAGCCAGGTGAGTGGGACAGATTCTGTGTGTTTCAATGCACGCAGCAGGTTAACAAAGTCCGTTTGGGTTGACTGCTTTGTGCAAAGCAAGTGGTGCCCGGGAACATGAATTGATTCATGTGATAAAGAGATTCTTGGGTAGAGATGGCTCAGAATAAGAACAACAACAATAAAAGACATTCAGACTTGTTCTGTAGCTTTAATGACAGACCAGCACACAGAAGGGTTACAGCGCCACCATGAGGACAGTCTGGTCCGCTACACTAAACTCCTCGTTACGAAGGAGGCGTGGCCAAACAGCACTGTGTCAAAACATTTTCTTCTTTGAAGTGATTAAATGTAAATAAATAATTTAATAAACCGATATGATTTGATTAGGAGTTCAGTGGGGGGAAAAAATATAATATGATAAATTAGAAAAATGAATAAGAGGAGTAAAGGAGGTTTTTATTGAATCATTTCTTCTGTCCCCGCCCCTCTCCTTCCTTCACCATGATTTAGGATGTGTGTTCATTGTGTGCGTTCGTTGCAGGTGAGGCATCTGTGCGACACGGGAGAAACCAGAGAAATGCGCATCGAAATTGAAAACGTGATCAACTCCTCGACTCCCAAGCTGGCCAGGAACGGTTTGTATTTTTGTGGCACGTCGATAAAAAAGACTAAAAACACGGCGAGGAGAGGAGGCTGTTTACTCTGCAATCTTTGATTCTCAAATGTAATCATCAACTATTTTCACTCCAGACAACTTTCTGCTTGACAAGCAGTTACAAGGTAACACGAAGCCCAGACGCATGGTGTGGATAGTTCATGCACACGTTTACCTGCCGTGCACTAAAAGGGTCCATGATGTGATATGTGCATACTAACCCAACCTTACATGCTGTCCTTTAAGCCTCCTGGTTAAATTCAACACATATTGTCCTTTTAAAGATCTAAGATGGATCCAAAGGCGACTGGACCAAAAGCGGAGTCCACTTAGACGATTTTGATTCTCCTCTTCCGATCAGACTCAGAAAAAGGCCCGACTATCTGATGCTTCCACAGATTCTCTTATTTTTTGTATTTGAACCTCGGACGGCTTGACGAGGACTGAATTGTGAAGTGTCAAGTGAAACGGAACCATTGCCACTCGGGAAGCACAGCCAACGTAACCATGGCGACGACAGCAAAAAACACAAAGCACAACGCTAGACGGACGTCAGAGTGTCCCGTTAGACGAGTCGCGCTCAAACAGTCGAGATGTTTACTGTCATGGATCCACACGCTAACGGCTAGCCACGTCTAGCGTGAGCTCCTCGTTTGCTCACTCTTAAGTTGCCTTTGAGCAGGCGAGATGACGTGTTTTGTCTCCACACACTATAAGAACCAAAACTGTGACTCTGTCATGATTTGTGGTCATGTGTGGACTTTGTCACTGTTTGAAAATCCTTTCAGATTTAAACATCTTTGGGTCCACTTACCTTTTGTACCATGACCATGTGGATGACTGAGAGCTGACACACATTTAAACACTTCTGCATCCTCTCCTAACATCTCACTTGCATCCTTTACATCCGTCTCTCTCTCACAGTCATTGATCTGTGTCCTTGCTGGCTGTTTGAAACCTGCACTAACATGAACTATAACCGCTCAGCTGTGCCCGAACAAGACCAGTTTACATCCAGATCCAGTTTAATCTGCCCAGTTAAACCAGACCTTTCATTCTCTCTCTCTCTCTCAGAATCCATAGCTCGATCCAGTAAGCTGCTGAACTGGTGCCAGAGGCAGACGGAGGGCTACAGGAATGTGAACGTAACAGACCTCACCATGTCTTGGAAGAGCGGCCTGGCTTTGTGCGCGCTCATAGACCGATACAGACCTGATCTCATGTGAGTTTTTTTCAATCCTATGCATGCATGCTTTGGAAAATGTGTCCAACTCTGCAAGCAAACATGGGCAGCTCTGCAGGGTGAAAGGGTTAACTCTGCGGCTGAGTTTGGAACGGCCGGCCTGCTGGGTTTATTGTTTGAGAACAATGTTTACGACCTCGGTTATTCGCTTGTTTATCACTGTAAACGAGGTGACAGCTACCAGTCATAGTCTCCTCTTAACTTCCTGCCTTTTCTCCCACACACACACACACACACACACACACACACACACACACACACACACACATAGACACTGTACTTACCCTCACACACTGGATAAACAACACAGTCTCCATCCACGTCTAATGTAGTTTGTTTCCCTCTGGAGGCAACGTAGCAATTACCATCATCAGCTATTAGAGTCTGTGTGTGTGTGTGTGTAAGTGTGTGTGTGTGTGTGTGTGTGTGTGCTGTCTGACCTTTACAAGGCTGTGCAGCAGTAGTCTTTGATGACCACATGGTGGGAGGAGGAGGTACCTTTGTGCACGCAGAGGAGGCAGTTTGAGAGAAGGGTGGAGTTTTAAAGCTAATGCTGCAGAGTGGGTCTTTACATGCAGCTGAGACGTATCGATGACCACTGTTAATGGTCTTTCTGAGCCGCGCTGTAATGACATTTACAGTAATGCTTTCCACCACACGCAGCAGCTGCAGAGATGTTTCCGGATTAACGCTAATTGCAGCAGCAATAACGGGTCGTTTCCATTTTATCCCTGCACGATAAATCCAAAAGTCTCTGCGATGGTTACATGTGTAAACCCTCTCTCTCTCTCTCTCTCTCTCTCTCTCTCTGTCTCTGTCTCTGTCTCTGTCTCTGTCTCTGTCTCTGTCTCTCTCTCTCTCTTTCTCTCTCTCTCTTCAGTGACTTTGATTCCCTGGACGAGCGAGACCAGGAGAAGAACAACCAGTTGGGTTTTGACGTGGCGGAGCGGGAATTTGGCATCTCGCCCTGCATGACTGGCAAAGAGATGTCCTGTGTGGTGGAGCCCGACAAGCTCTCCATGGTCATGTACCTCAGCCAGTTCTATGAGATGTTTAAGGACACAGTGCCACCCGGAGGTGAGAGTGGGCGTTACACTCTTACTGCGACCGTGTTGTCTTCTGACAGATGGAGTTAAAACATAATTATCTAAAACCCTGAGAGGATTTGAAGTGCTCTTAATCTCAACTTTTGCTCTTTTTTTTCCCCCCGCTCAGATAACCAGAACTTGAGTCCAGAGGACAAGGCAGCACTGATCGCCAGCACCAAGTCTCCTATCTCCTTCTTCAGCAAACTCGGCCAGAGCATAGCGATTTCCAGGAAGCGAAATCCCAAGGTCGGTGTCAACAGAAAAGTCTGTAAACTCCTGTTTAAAGGTGAATATTTGATGCTTGTAGCAGGAGAATAAAAATAACTGCTGATGTGTCACCAGCAGGATAAAAAGGAGAAGGACGTCGACGGTTTGGGGAAGAGAAGAAAAACGAGCCAGACCGAAGAGGTGAGTCCGTCTGACAGCAGAGCGTCTCCGATGTTGAGCGTGAGATGAATGTTTTTTCCCCCCTCTGCCTCAGGAGGACGTGTCCAGGAGCGGCCGTGAAGACAGGTCAGCCGTCCTGTCGGAGAGAAAAGTGGACTCCTGCGCCGGGGGGAACCACAACAAGGTCAAGGTCATGGCCACCCAGCTGCTCGCCAAGTTCGAAGAGAACGCCCCGCAGCCTTCAGGACTGAAGAGACAGGTACGGAGGGAGGCTGGATCGTGACAACAGGCCGTTTAATGAGCCCAGGTCCAGAATGCTAATCATGGGCACGCTGGGTTTTGTTCTGGCTCTGGCAGGCGGCTCGGGGTGAACTGGTTTGTTCGCTGGCTGCAGAGTGGGAGGGAGGAGTGGGCTTCACCACACTACACTGGACTGTTGTTGTTCTCAGACTCTGAAAATCAGTGACAGTAATGAAGTTACACACAGTACAGGGAGTGAGGAGTGAGTAAAGGTTGTCTGGATTTCTAGATACACGTCCATATTTTCAATCCGAGAGAGAGACACACAGAGAGAGAGAGACAGGAGAGAGAGAGAGAGAGAGACAGGAGAGAGAGAGAGACAGGAGGGAGTGAGAGGGAGAGAGAGACAGGAGAGAGAGACAGGAGAGAGAGAGAGACTGAGAGAGAGACAGAGAGAGAGAGAGACAGGAGGGAGTGAGAGGGAGAGAGAGACGGGAGAGAGAGAGAGAGAGAGAGACAGAAGAGAGAGAGACTGAGAGAGACAGGAGAGAGAGAGAGAGAGAGAGACAGGAGAGAGAGATGGTGGGGAAAAAACTGACCCAAAAAATCCCATTTGTGTCGGGCTGTAATGAACAGTTAGTTTTTCTCTTCTTAGTGTGCAGGTTAGAAATCAAACATCGCTTCATGAACAGTGTCTGGAGCCAGGACGGTCATTTTCTTGTTGCCGTGGTATCGATATCGTTTGATTCTCAGGCCGCCATCGTATCCTAATTAAAGCTCCTGGTGTGGTGACAAACCTGTAGAGAGTGAGAAAGGATGCATGTAGCAGCAGCTGCTTCATGTGTGACGTCAGCGCTCTCAGCATGATCCTCTGACTCTGTCACTTCCTCATGACCTCCGTGACCTCGCTCCATCATTCACTTCCCTCTCTCTCTTTCTCTCCTCATCTCTCTCCCTCCCATCCTCGACTCTTGCATGACGCCTTGCATGGCCTCTTTTACTGGCCTCCTTCATCCTTACCTGACCACAAAGGGGGACTCTCTGCCCAACCTGGACCGCCTTTTACCCCCGTCCCCGCCCCAGACCCCCGCCAGAGAGCCAGTGCGCCTGGCCCCGGTCCCCGCCTGGAGAAAGGTAAAGAGAGGAACCGGCCCAGCTCACCGTCCCCTTTAGAGACTAACCACTAGTCTAACCGTCTAACCGCACCAGCTCGTAGTTTGTCCTGGAAGAAAGTCTGAGCTCAACTTCTTTGTAGATCAGCAGGAATCAACCCGACAGCTGCAGCTGTGTGGTTAACAGCTTGTGTGTGTGTGTGTGTGTGTGTGTGTGTGTGTGTGTGTGTGTGTGTTTAAATGAGACACATAAGATTGCACAACCATCATGGTTTGTCCCGCTTGCTTCTCCCGTCCCGGTTCAGAGACGCACACAGCAGCAGGAGCAGCTGAGCATCCGCTACAAAGAAATGATCAAGTGTCAGACGCTGCCGTACAGAGGAGAGCAGGTACGCCTAGATACCCAGGTAGTCCAACAAGTCCTCCCACATCCCGTTAGCTCCAGATCCCCCCTCCTCCTCCCTCCCTCCCTCCCTCACAGGTGAAAACGGATTAGCCTTCAAATCCAGAAGAAAGATGGGAGGGAAGGTAGCTTCAGTGAGCAGGACCACATCCAGAAAAGAAGTGCGTGTGACTCTGACACCTTTCCAATACGCTCGTGTGAGAAAGGTGAAAACACACGGTGGGACAGGCAATGACAGCACGTCAGTGAACGTGACACAAAGCAGCTTCAAACTATGCAAACAGACGGCCGCCTCTTTATGTTTCAGAGTGTGGACGAGTCTGATGCATGACACAGAAAATAATGTAGCTCAGGTTAAAACTCCTGGACGCCTGAATTTGTTTCCAATTAATTTAACTTTTTTTTTTTTCTTAAACGTGTGTTTCTGCTTTCAAGTCGATGCTAAATTAAGTTGAGAACATCTATTTGGAAACAGCACGTAAAATAGATGTTACATTAAAAAATAGCACATCGATGATGTCGCTCTGTCGCCGACTGCTCCTATGACTAACTTGCAAAAGTTTCCGAGGGATGTATTAAAAGTGCATCAACAAGCAGTGGAGGAATGCAGACGCCGTCTTGGCTGCATTTGGAGCGGAAGCGGTTTGATGCAAATTCGCGACAATAGGCGTCCAGAGGTTAAAGTGTGCAGCTATACAGCGTCACACGGGACAAATCAGGACCTAGCATGAACGTTAGCTCGTAGCATGAAGCAGTGATGATCAACATGATGATCTGGGGAGGATTACAGCTGCTGCTGCTGCTTTAAAGGAATCATCACAAACCAGGAAGACGTGAACAGAAGTGTGACGTCTACCTTCCCGCTCTTTTCTTGGTGCCCGTTGTCATGACCTTAGAGCTCTCCTTCCACTTTCCCTCCTGAACTCACTGTCCAAGTAGAAACAGTAAAGTAGCTGTTTATTAGGCACCAGCTTGACTTGAAGGTGTGATGCTTCCTGATGCACCCTCCTGCTCCTCCAGCCTCAGGAGGTGATCAATGGAGAGGTAACAATACGGAGCAGTATCGTTAAAAATCAATGCAAATACAGACGGTTTAAAAATACACCATGCAATACTTCTTTGAACCAGTAGAGGCAGAATTCCTCCTTTAGTTTTAAAGCCTTACAACCTCAAATGAAGAAGTATTCCCGAAATAAAGTCAAATAAGGTCAAGGAATCTTTTTTTGTTTTAAATTATTTTAAAGGAAGAGTATGTGACTTATTGATCCAGTAGGTGTCGCCCTTTAGCTGCAGCATGAAACCAAAACAAGCAGATGTTTTTTTACACACCTCCTCGATTCTGAAGCCTCTGCTCTCCTACGCCTCATCTCTCGTCCGTACTAAGTTTAGTGCAAGTAGCGGACTAAAGTTGTCCATTGCTCGAGCTGCAACTGCCCGTGTCCTGCATTGTTAACGGGCTAACGTTAGCGCTCTTTCATATTGCATGTAAATTGATTCAGAATGAGCGAGATCTAAAATCTCTGACGTGACCTCTAAACAATCAGTGAGTATGTTCTTCTTCTTGACTCAAACAGCTTTTATACACAAGGGGAGGAGCCATGTAAACACAGCTCTGACAACAACACAGCCAGCAGGACTCCAGCTTCTCCCTCACTGCAGACAGTCAGGACTCACACACACATTCACACAGGACACACTGGATTCATGAGTTAAATGCTGCACTTGTCGTTAGCTTCTTGAGCTTCTCCCTCCTTTTTCTGCACTTTACTTAATTTGCAGATTAGACCATTATAAGAGCTCAACAACAGGACAGGAAATAAAATTTTCACCAAGAGGCAATCTCCAGTGCTAAAGATTAAGCTGATGCAGAAGAGCAAAAATCAGCAGTCCGGCTCCAAGAGCCCCCAGAGGTCACATACAGTACACGCCCATTCAAAGACGCCTGGCGTATCAGGAGTGAGGCGTGAGGTTGATTGACAGGTGGGCGCCATGTAGAGGTCCGCCTCAGCTCCAGCTCCAGCTTTGGACTTCAGCGCCCCCTGCAGGATCAGACGTGTGATGTCACTCAGGCTGTGTCCGCTAATATTTACAGTCTGTCTCTGACACTAATTCTATTAACCAAATAAACAACCCAGCGTGTGATCACATGATTTCAGCCCTTAAAAATCACGAGCCAATCAAAATGAAGCATGACCTACAACAAGTGGGAGCTTGAAGCGTGTTGACTCTCATCACCTCCTGCTGAATCTCATGTTCCTGTTCCTTCGTCTCTCAAGGCCCGAGGAGGTGCAGACCAACTGTCCGGCTCGGCCTCTCGGAGCTGCCCAAAGAAAACCATTCTGCTCCCTTCCTCCTCCTCCACCTCCTCGCTCTGTCTCCACTCAGAGGTGACTCGTAGTCTGCTGTGTCGTCTCTTTTTGTCTCCCCAAGAGCCTTTTTTTTTTGTGTGTGTGTGTGTAGTTGTTTTGTTCCTCAGATTGACCTGTGCAGTGAGTAGTGGAGCTGGAAAACAAAAAAAAAAAACAGCATTTCCCCGATGAACTTCCTGGAGAGGAAACAGTAGAGTGTGTGTCATTATGAGAAGAGCAGCTTGTTGTTATGCTAAAGGGTGTGTGTCGCGGAGATGTGACGGCGTGTAAATAAAGGCACACTCGGGGGACGCTGGGTAGTTTTTTTTTTGCTTATTGTCGGGCGCCGTCAGAGAATCTGCAAAACAAGCTGTTCTAAAACAAGAGCTTCAACACCTCCTTTTGTTCCAACTCGGTTCACATCCAGCCAAAACAAAGTGCTGATACGCTACGTGTGTGTGTGTGTGTGTGTGTTTCTGCCTTCAAGCATATGTCTAGAAGTCCAGAGGAAGACGAGCTCGAGTACTACGAGAGGCCTGTGAAACACGGGGTAGAGTAAACGCATGTGTGTGTGTGTGCACAAATGTTTTACTCTAATGTTCGTGTTTAAAAAACACACGTGTGGAGTAGCTGTAAAGCCAGATTATTATTATTTTTTGCATCCAAAATGTTCATGAAGTCTGAAGTAGCGCTCCCTCAGCAGGAGTGGACTCGGCTCCAGCTGACAGACCCTGGACCGGTTCACATACCTGGCATACAGGAGAGGGCTGAGCGCCTGATCTCAAAGTTTAAGGGTAAACCTGACAGGGCGCCAAAGGTGAACACCTTGCATGATTGTCGTCCGGTGCATTCTTTGAGCTCACACTCTAAGCGAAGAACACATTCATGGGTGCTTAGTGTCTAATTCCCACAATTCCTCTTCTCTCCCCGGAGCCTAAGAGAAAGCCGTCCCGTTTCTTTTTAGAGCAGTGGACGTTATCCCGAGGCCCGAGCGCCAGTCCAGCTTCCCCGCTTTCCTCCCCCGACTCCTCCAGAAAGGTCAGGTTGGGTGCTGAGGATGGGGGCTCTAAAAACACGTCAGCCTCTGTTCCACACACACACACACACACACACACACACACACACACACACACACACACACACACAGTGTCTCTTTAAGAACGAGACCTTGTTCTCCCTGAATGGATCAAACTCCAGCCTGTCGTTTTCTGGATGTTTCTGTTGAAAGCCTCTCAGGCTGAAGGGCAGGCGTTCATAGTTTACTCACCCACACTCACATTGCTGCATAATTTAAAGTCTGACTGACTGAACTGATGAAAATAATCACTAACAAAACATCCAAGTCCTCCACCACAAGCACAGGCTTTTTATGGAGGGAAGGACGTTTTGTTTTTGCAACAACCACATCATCATGACCTCATTTTTTCTCTCGTCTTTTTTTTTTTTTTTTTGAATCATCCGTTTTCTCTGCAGGAGCCGACAAGGCCTCTGCACTCCGACGGTCAAACGCCCTTATATGTGCTTAGCATTCAGGAGAGGGCTGAGCAGCTCGCCTCTCAGCTGGAGGGCAAGAAAGCCGGACCTCAGGTGAAACACAGACATAGCTACACACACCGCCTCAGGAAGCTTTGACCAGCAGAGCAAAGACTGGTTTAGCGTGCTAACATTAGCTTAGCTACATGAAGCTAGTTGGAATAACTTTAAACTATACTGGATGAAAAAAGTGAGTGCACACATGATTAAAGGTCTCACATTATTAAAAAATACACTTCACCATGTGACACTCACATGTGCCTCTATTTTATATATCAACTTTAATAAAGTAGATAACTGATTGCTCATATTCTGATAACGATGACAGTCAGGTTTATTGCACAGCAGTAGAAAGGTTTATCTCCTCTTCTCGTCTACACGTTCACAGTGACTCTTTGACCTTTGACCTGGAGGTTAGAAAAATGATGTTTCAGGAGAGACATGAAGAACTCATGTCACATGTGAAATGAGATGAATGAGGACGCTGCGTGTTCCTGCATGCTGGAGGGGAAAGAGGCGGATGGTTGTCGTGTGATTTTAAGAAAAGTATTTAACTTCTCTCCTTTTTCTTCGTTCCGGTGGAGCCTTTGAAAAAGCCGTCACGTTTTTTTATGGAACAGTGGCACCTGGCCCGAGCTCAGCCTCACCCTGACTCTCCCCCCTCCTCCTCCTCCTCCTCCTCTGACACGTTCAGACAGGTAGACCTTTCACGCCGGGGACGAATGGACTGTGGTGACGCTAACACACACCTGCACTGGTTCTTTAACGCAAGCCCATCGTCATGGTTTCTAAAGGGGTCCGCTTGTGGTGAAACGCTAACTCATTAATTTGCACCGATTTTAATTGAGTTGTTTTTGTGACGAGTCAGCGGCAGAGCGATCACTTCACTACAATACTCCCACCTGGGTGAGCTTTAACTCCACACTGTTACGTCACAAAGCAGTCAGAAGTCATCTCGTGTGACCGCCATGTTGACGAGCACAGCTTCCATCTTCCATCGTTCAGCAGGCCTGCAGCTCTGCAGGATCTGCTCGCAGCTCGTCCCCACTAACAGTTTGCACGACTGAGAGCTGCCTCGTGTAACACCTGACCTCCGCTCTCCTCACGCAGGATTTAAAAAGCTTTATATTAAAGATGGAAAACTAATCCTGTGGAGGGTTAATTCAGGATTCATGCAGACAGCTTGTTGGATACAGATGTCTGTCCTGACCGTGCACAGAGTGTGTGTGTGTGTGTGTGTGACGTGGACCTGTTTCGTTGCACACTGGAACCCTTTAACCATCAAATATTAACTGGAGTTATTTCATCAGCTCTGGAGTTCGACGGGCGCTGCCAGCACTGCTGAAACGCTCCATCAACCAAGCATGAACACATTGCTATGTGACGTCTAAACATCCTGTCAGACACACTGTGGTGTTGGTGTGCTCAGTGATCCCCTCCTTCATCTTCCTTCTCTTCCTCATCCATCATTTTCTAACGCCTGTCCACCTTTTCTTTCCTTCTTTTTTTTGTTTTGTTTTTTCACCCCCCTGTATGCTGTCGACAGCGCTATGTGAGGATGTACACAGGTGGAGTTAGCTCATTGGCTGAGCAGTTAGCCAATCAGCTTCAGTCTCAGGAAGATCCTAAACCCCTGGCTGAGAAGAGGGATTCGGTAAGCCTGCTGTCCTCAAAGGGTCGAAGGCATGTGGCTGCACAGAGCGACACCAGAGGGCGCTGTTGTTGTTGATGCAGTGATGTGCTAGTTCTCTGTCCCAGTTTAACCCTTTATGCACCTCCCGTTAGCTGTAGAAGTGTGTGTAGCTAACGTTGGGATTGTGTCGTTGTCAGTGACCACTGATCAGTAGCATGGATCGGCTTTGACAGAGGCCTGGTGTGCGAGCCACGTAATCATTGATGTGTTTAAGCCTCTCCTCAGACCTCATCACTCCTGTATCCTTCCACAGGGCTCGCTCAGGAAAGAGTTCCCGGTCAACATCGGGGGCAGTGACGTTTGCTTCTTCTGCCGTAAGCGCGTGTACGTGATGGAGCGGCTGAGTGCCGAGGGGAAGTTCTTCCACCGCAGCTGCTTCAAATGTGACTACTGCGGCACCACGCTGCGCCTGTCGTCCTACGCCTTCGACGTGGAGGACGGTGAGACGGCCAATGAAATGCATCTCTCTGCGTGCTATCCTGTCGTTTCTAAACATCAGAACTTACACCTTATACATCATTCCCTAATCCTCTCTTTTCCCAATTTCCAACAAAATTGCCTCTAACAAAAACGTGGAATATATTGGGAATGTGTCACGGTCTGGAATTTTTGGGGTGACACCTGGGTTGGCCAATCAGATTTTAACTGGGTCCTGCACGCCACACACACCATTCACACCACACCCTTAGATCCTCTGCTTACGCCCAGCCAAACCAAAGCAGCCTGTCACCATCCGGCTCGCAGCACAGGCGGCTGTACGAACACAACATCACTACGTTCACACCTCGATGTTTCGTACGAAGGCTCAGACAAAACTAAGAGGCCGTTTGTGAATCCATTACCACGGTCTGCACGCTGCAGATGCAATCTGTGGGCACGGATTACACAGTTTGTTTAAAACACACCGATCACCAAACCGTGTCCCCAGATTGCATGTTCGTGTGCACTGATCTGTAAACTGTCGGAACGGATTCACAAACTGATTTCTGTTTATTTTATTTATTTTTTCCTCATATTTTTGAACCTTTGGTGGCTCGGTAGTTCACTTTCTTATCAAGTGACAGTTTTGAATTTGAATGCACATGTCAGCATGCAGTAAATGACTCAACCAGGAGATGCCAGGATAATCCAGCACGGCGTCACGAATGACGAGCCGAGTACGTTTGCAGAAGACGCAGGAAAGTCGTTAACACGTCGACCTTGACAGAATCTTTTCTGCTACAAAGAGAAGAAAAGCAGACTTTTCTCAGCTGCCTGAAGAAATGAAATGAGTCGACGAAAGAGCATCAAGTGTAAATAGAACCCCTCACAGAGCGCCCATTTAAACGACCCCAGAGGCCAGCTCATTCACATGATCCGATATCTTTGGTCTCGTCCATTGTGTCCAAGGACAGGCGACAGATTGTTCATGGAGACAGAAGAAGCCGTCTCTCAGCGTCAGCCGTGGGACTCAAACCCACCGCTGATCCGAGCCGAGATAGACGGAGACGTTTTTTAAATCTAAAAAGACAAACACTCGGTTCACTAATAGGGACAAAGAAAGAGTCGACGGACTCCTGAAGGTGTAATTTGCAGCAGATTCTATCCATTATATTGAATTCTTTTATTTCCTTATTGATTTTCTCACGTCTCTTTCTGTCTCTTTGTCCTGCAGGGAAATTCTACTGCAAGCCCCACTACTGTTACCGTCTGTCTGGCTACGCTCAGAGGAAGAGGCCGGCTCCCTCGCCGGCTCCCATCACTGCTAAGGTACCTGCTTTGGTTCAGTGGAGGAGATCCTGGTGGAAGTCAAGACTGAAGGGCACATTATGAAGAAGAAAATAATCCAAATGAAGAGCCTCTAAGAAGAGAATTGAGGCTTTGTACATGTTGTTTTTGATCTTTGACCTTCAGAAAGTGTCTTACCACCTGTCTGTCCGCCTTTTGCAGGAGAACCAGGAACCCAGATCTCCCACGGCGACCGTCGATGCTCCGGGCAGGGCGATGGCAGCAGCAGCAGCAGCCTCCTCGGCCGAGCTCCCGCCTTCAGGTACCCCACTTTCCTCTCTTGCTGTGACGGCCGTCCCCGGCCGTCTGGCCAGGGGCGTTGGAGTCCCGCTACGCACCCTCCGCCGCACGCTCTCCTGGACCTGCCACCAGGTGGCGCACAACCCCCTAGACTCTCCCTTCCTGTGCACCTACTGCATCTACCTCCTCTGCTGTTTCTCCATCAATGTCCTGCTCAGCCTCCTCTAGCATGACTCTCTTGTCCCTCCTCTTTTTTTTTCCCCGTTCCTTACCTCCTTTTGAATCTTGGCTTCCTGATGTGAGTGGGATGGGACAGACTCACTGAGCCTGCACAGTGTTCATGTAAATCTTGTGATCCTCTGTCTCAGTGATTGATTGATCTTCCTGAAGATGCAGCATTCCTCCACGTTCGGTCAGCAGCCTTTTCACGACCTGTGATTGGCAGACGCAGGTTGCTCTGGCAGCAGAAGGAATGGTGCATCTTGAACTTATTTATTTTTCTTGGCTTTGTGTTTAAAATAAAAAAAGAGGTGACTCATTTCTGCTCAGCTCTCCAGGCTGCAGTTTGAACTATTTCTTAAACTCACCTGTGAAGCTTCCAGTCGTAGATTTCAGATGACATGTTGCAGCTCTAAATATTGGTGATCAAATTGGCATTTAGCAATAAAGTCACGCATCTGAAGCTGAGTGTGCAGCTGCCTGTGTTTTGAATGAAAAGCCAAGTTTTCTTCTTCAGTGATTGTAACCTCGAGTGGCCTGTGACTCCTCCTCCTCTGTCACCTGTTTCTTTACGAGCCTGCTTGTGATGTGTTTCTTTCTCTCTGTAAGCTGTTTCTGCACCCTTAGCCCCCCTCCCCCCCCCTTAAAAAAATACTTACTGAAACCCACCTTACCTGTATAAGTGCTTTTGTAAGCTTTACCTTTCCCCCTCCTATCAGAGCAGTTTAAATCTGCGAGCTCGACCAGCGCTTGAATCAGTGCCTGTGATTGGTTCTCCCCGTCTTCCTGCATCCCTCGCACCTCGACACACTGCTGCTAAGAACCGCTTGTGTTTTGCTGGAAAATGAACTAGTGCATCTTTTCTGCGTTTACTGCTTTGCATTTTGTAGTCAGATGTTAGAAAACCTGAAGAGGAGGGGCAGGTAAAGAGTATAGATCTTTAATATATAGATCAGGTATCTAGCTAGTGAAGTGTAGGCCTGCTGCGTTTCGTGGCATGTTTAGTTTTGTTAGACTTTCAGTGGCTCCTTATGAAGAAGTGAATGCTGTAAACAAATGCACGATTGATTTAAGATTTTAGGAAAATAAAAGATAACTTTCTTTCCTTCTTGTAGGTTATATTAAATATTCACATCACAGCGTTCTGAAACAAACATGCATCATGACTACGTGACTCATTAAAAGTTCAAATAAAAGTCAAAGTTTTTTTATTGGACTGTAACTTTGACACGATGTCAGTGACGCAATGAAGAAGGTCAGTTTGTCGTAAGTCTGTAAAAAGCTAAACAAAGACCACAGGCTGTTTAATCAAAGGAAGCTGATGAGAAAGTGTAAAAATCCTGCAGTTCATTGAGTGTCCACTAGAGGCTGCAGGAGCACAGGAAGCCACATAGACACCCATTCTCTCACAGCCTGGTTAGTTAGTGTCCTCTCGGGCTCACACTGTACGGGGGGACTTTTCAGAACACGTCCGTTTTGATTTGATGAATTTTTGTTTGTTTGTTTTTTGTCCTTTTTTTGGACTTTTTCAGTTGTGTTCAGCGGGCAGAGAGCGTTAGCATCAGTTTTCGTGCAGCCACTCTGAGCGCTCAAGTTGAATATTTTTCAACGTTCTCAGAAAGACGCTCTTGACGTCACCGTTGCTTCTTTGCTTTCTTGCCTTTTATTCCCTGTAGTTTTGTGTCTCGTAACCACATCCCCATCGCCAGGCGTCTGATCGGGTTAAATATGATCTCAAACATGAAACATGCAGTCAAAAGTAACGTTCAGCTGTTGTCATGGAGACCGGACGGACGAGTAGCACCTCTCTGTAAAAGGTGGACTTCCGGCGCGTGTATGACCTGAATGTGAGGCGGGCGCGATGTAACGCTTCGCCAAGAGTCTTAAAAAGCCGCCTCAGCTCTCAGCCCGTCTTTAGGTTGACTGAAAGTTAGGCTGAGTCAGCGTTTCAAGCACCATCCGCCATCGATGGGCCTCTAGCGCCCCCTGCAGGAACAGATAGATGACGTCACTCTGACTTGTTCCGTCAATATTCACAGTCTGTCGGGTCTTATTTTGAACAAGAAAACGACAGACGAGATTTTCATGAATTTAATATCGTAATTTCATGACTTTTTTTTTTTCTCACTGAGAAAAAGAA
Organism: Symphodus melops; assembly: GCF_947650265.1. Lineage (NCBI taxonomy): Eukaryota > Metazoa > Chordata > Actinopteri > Labriformes > Labridae > Symphodus > Symphodus melops. The sequence continues at coordinate 2,805,606 of NC_136696.1, read as the reverse complement.
AAGAAATTAATGAACCAGTTTGAGCACATTCATCATCATCAGCATCATCTTCTGTTTGCACATCCATTGTCTCATCTGCGAGGTTGCTTGTTTCCAAATTTGATGATTGGAGTGTAAACACATCGAGAGTAAAAAGATTTTGATCCATTCCACGAAGAAAAATGTAGATGTTAAAGACGAACAAGAAGAAGGGAAAAAAGCAGCTTTAAGGTTTGCTTGTTAGGATGGGAAAAAGGCAAAGCACTCCCATATTACTGTAGTACGACAGAATAACCAGTGTTTAAATGTGTTTGTTGGATCTGCTGTAGGAGTTTAATCTAATGCAATAAATCCAGTTGTAGATCTTCTGTCGGTGTGTCCTTGTCCCTTTGTCCTTAGCGATACAAACTTGTGAAAAAAAGTGAATTTAACAAAAGAAGATGCTTCTGTCATAGCTGGATGTGTGATGGATTTGATGCTACTGATTGTGCACGCTAACACGCTACGTAGTTTTTAAAAAACAGCGACACAGGTGACGAGTTCGGGTCGGGTTCATATCCAGCGACACGTTTAGTCCTGCATGCTTCCTGCACTGCACAGAGGGTGTCTCACTCCTTCCTGCTCCTGCCTCACTCTCTCTCTTTTTGTGTGTGTTTTTTATTTCCTCTCCCCGCAACCTGCCGACACCTCTGATGTCCCCTGCGCTCGCTCGTGAAACCTCAGCGCCCGAGGTCAACGGCCTGCAGGAGCCCAGCCTGGCCAAACGTCTGCGGGGAACTCCGGAGCGCATCGAGCTGGAGAACTACCGTCTGTCCATCATGCAGAGGGAGGAGGAGCTGGAGGAGGTGCCGGAGGAGACGCTGGCAGAACACAACCTCAGCAGCGTGCTGGACAAGGCCACAGACGCTGACGAGCTGGGCTCCAGGTAAAGACGCCACACTGTTGTTCAGCATCCTGGATCGAAATCAATGTGAGGGAACCGGCCGTGCACCAGGAGTATAAAAGGTGCAGGACAGGAAACAGCAGCCATAAAGCTCAGCACACCATCAATGTGAATAAAGACTGAAGCAGGGCAGTGGATCTGTCATGATCCTGGGAGCTAAATGTTTACTGTCGAGTAAGAAACACTGCATGTTCGACGCACCGATTTATCTCCATGTGGCTGCAGAAAAAAAACTTTGTACTTTCCGTGAGAGTGTGAGCGAGTGTGTTGAGGCTGGTGTTGTAGCCGAGACCACGCTAACGAGTCGAGATGCTTCAGATCCTGAGAGCAGACCTTGAGACCGGTCTAGAGACCGCAGTGATTAGATTGAACAAAGCGTGTTTGGGCTTTTTGCCTTTCTAAGATGAGACCGTGAGTAGAGGAGGAAAAAGGAGTCACATGTCGGACTCAAACCCAGCCGCATGCTTTGAGGACTTTAAGCCCGGTACATTCGTTCTGACCAAACCTCTCCACCAGGGGTGTCCAGAGTGCGGCCTGGGGGGCCATTTGCGGCCCTTTTTAGGGACTTCTTTTTCAGCCCCCAGCTTCAGTTGAAGAATCGGAAGATTTTTGGGCCGAGGCCTCATTCAGATTCAGATTTTGTCTTTTTTCTTTTTCATGTCAGCGAGGCTGAAAGATATTCCTGAAATAGAAACTGTATTTTTTTTCTTCTTTTTTTTAAACTATTTTCCACTTTTTTTTTTCCGTTAACTATGAAAATGAACATGTGCATCATTTTTGCCAACAAGCAGACTGTTGTTTCACTGTTTAATCACCTGAGCTAAATACAAAAAGCTTGTGTACGAGAAGATCTGCATCACTAATTCATTGATTAGAATTTTAAAACTTTTTGGTTTCCTTTTTGGTTTTTCTACTATTTGTGTCTCATCATTGTTTCAGACTGAAAGAACAAAGAAGGTCAATAAATGAGCTAATTAAGGCTAATCATTCAAAGCTAGCCGTTCAAGTTGACTCCTCACTGACTCCTCTGTCCTCC
>NC_136696.1:2756531-2803448 GCF_947650265.1 Symphodus melops | reverse complement strand
AGTTGTAACGGGACGTGCCTTGTAGGCGGCCGCCATGATGGGCACGGAATGTTGATCGTTGTCAAGGAAACACCGGATGTTACGTCGAAGACCGCTGCTTTAAGCTAGCGCTGCGTAACGGACATTATTTGAAGTTTAAGCAGGAACCCAGGCAGCATAGGTTGAGAAACAAAAGATCGGAGGATGATGAGGTAAAACATCTGTTTAAAAAAAGAAACGAGAAGAAGTGTCTCGAAGCTATAAAAGAGGTTAAAGAGAAATCTACGTGTCTATCGTGAATGACCCGTGCTCAGCGTTTATTCATCGGGTTTCGATCTCACTGAGGATGCTTTAAAAAAGAGCGTGAATCAAATGTGATTCGTTGGGTTCCACTTCTGGTGACACCGAGGAAAGTCTCCTTATTAAGTCTTATTATTATTGTCTCATGTTAATGTGTTTGAATGCCTTGCACCTTTTTGACGTGCGCGTTCCTTCAACAAAACGTCAACACGCTCTGCGATGCATGACGTCATTGTTTCAGTGTAGTTTCTCATTAAAAACAGACGTGTTAGAGAGGAGCTTTGATTTAGGGGGAAACTGCTGTGGTGTGTCTTTAACAGCATGCTCTCCTTTACTTCAACTCAATCATGAGTCTGTCGCAGTATTTTAGTTTGTGCCTCTTTTCCCCCCTCAAACAAATGTCATGTGTCGTGTAATCATGAAATGATAATAAAGAGTGAGCGCTGACCACCTGCGACGCGGCTCGCTCGTGGTCAGAGGAGTGAGAAAGCTGCATGCTGTGATGATTTTTGTCATTAATATTGGAGTCGTCCACTAAAACAAGTCTCATAAAAATGAATAGCTCATGTGCTTTGTTCCAGCGTTGCCTGAGCTGCGGATCTGTGTGAGGAAACATGATTTTACTCAGTGCGCCGGCTTGTTTCTGGTTTCTTTTTCTTGCTGTTTCTGCTTTGTGCCGAGCGCTCCTCTCTCCTTTGTGTTTGGAGCCTTGGGCTGCAGGGTGGTTACGGTGGAACAGGTTGTTAGAGTTAAAGAAACAGAAAAAAAAAAAACAGTGGGGTAGGCTTGCTTTTATAATTCCTCCTTTGTCTCCACATGTTGTGTTCCTCTCCAGTGTGAGCAGCTCTTCTCCAGCTTTGCCTCTTTCTCTCTCTGTCTCTTTTCTGTTAATTAGCCAAAACCGGCCCCGGAGACCACAACTACGCAATTTACGTGTGCACAATGTTTTTCCTTTTTGTTTTGGAAGAGCCTCCTCTTCCCCAGCTAAGTATGTCACGCTGCATCGCGGTTTGCCTTCCGGCCTTTCATTGAAAGCGCTTGGCTTCACCTGCTGCAGTCAGATAAATGAAAAGGATGCATCCCTCTCTGAGCATGCCAGACCCAAACGGCTCTTATCTGAGTCCGTAGGACTGCAGGTTGAAGAAGTATGCAGCACTCTGCATGATTCACACTGACGCAGGCGTCATCGAGGAGTTGAAGCCCTGCTGTTGGTCTCATTGACAATCGCCTCATGAACGTTTGACCTTGTAATTGAATATGAAACGTCTTTCCACTCACACGGCTCAGCGTGAATGTGATCTGAGCAGGTTTTAATTTGTGGGGGTGGGTCAACGTGTGGGCAGGGGAGGATCTGGGGTTTACTGCTCTGTAATCTCTTGGCTTCTGATTGGTGTGTTTGTTGTTGTTTTTTTTACCACCCACCTTTCTGAAAACAAACAAACAGATAGACGGATGTAATAGCAGCTACGTCTGACACAGTGTCCAAACTGGGTAACACAAACTCTCAACTTTGCAACAACAGGTGTTGTCCGTGTGTGTGTGTCCATGTGTGTGTTTGTGTGTCGGCTGCGTGTATGTATGCGTGTGCACACATGTCAAAGTTGACGCCTGTAGCTCCACGCCCTCTTCTGGACGCCATCTTTAAGTATGCCATGGCTTGACCGCGTCTGTAGTCAAGTCCATCCCCTCCACCTCACCCCCCCCCCCCCTCCCCCCCCTCTCAGAGAGGACATCCTGGCTTGGCTTTCATTGCATCGCCTGTGTCAGCCCTCGAGTCCTCGTCTGTGTGGCGTCAGTGTCGTCTCGCAGCCTCCTCGTGTCTCACTCTCTCTCTCTCTCTCTCTCTCTCTCTCGCTCGCTCGCTCCGTGCTCCGTCCTCTCCTCCAGGCATGGGCAAGAAGGACGACCCCAAGCTGATGCAAGAGTGGTTCAAGCTGGTGCAGGAGAAGAACGCCCTGGTCCGCTACGAGTCCGAACTGATGATATTGTGAGTACATCGTTACGAGCAAGAAAAGGGAGCTTTTTTTTTTTTTTTTTTTTATGACAAAAAGAGTTTGTTCAAACGCTGTGAGGGAGGCCCCGCGCTGAAACATGTCAGCGTCTGTTCATGGTGATGTGAGCCTGAGGAGGAGGGGCGTGCACACACGTCCTGGGTTACCTGTTGAGAGTTATTGTGCTGCGAAGGAGGACCATATGGGGTTTTGTTTGTGTTTTGTCCTCCGAGATGTTCTGCCATTTTATTCATTTTTTAACATTTAAGGAATAAAAACCCGACTCATTAAGAACAGAACCTTGACCTGAGGCATCTGTTGGACCTGCCTGACGCTGCCTCGACGTTTCTTCATTTCTCTTCCAGGCAGTTGGAGCTGATAACAGATGACTTCATGTCTTTGTTTGTGTGATTATAATTCATATGGCACCAAGAGTTTAAATAAATACTTGCTTTGATGGAGTGTATAATTACTACTTAGGGGTATTAAATGTTTAATGGCGTTTGCAAATGGTAGAAAGAAACAACTTTTAATTTGGATCGTTCATTAAATGATGCACTATTTTCTCATTATGCACGACTGTAAGGAACAACATCAACGATTCGTCTTCTTTAGGAAATGATCATAAATATAAATCCACCTTATTTACTTAAATGAAGATACAGCCCCACAAAAACTATGAAATGCTTTAAAGCTATTACTCATCCGTGGAGCAAACTGAACTCCGTCTTTCCTTTTCTGTCCTGAAGTGCCCGAGAGCTGGAGCTGGAGGACCGACAGAGCCGCCTGCAGCAGGAGCTCCGAGAGCGGATGGCGGTGGAAGGTGAGTGCAGGACGGAGACACACAGGACTCCCCGCGCCTGAGCACGGTTAGCTCGCTGCGTTCATGGCGTCGGGTGATCATAAGCGTGCTTACTGTAGAAGAGAGGGTCCCAAAAAAAAGGGATGCACGGTGGAGTCCACGTCTGCACGAGAACAACACAGATACACAATACTTCAGGATATTTCAATGATACTGAGTTGTATTTTTAAAGAAGACATAGGGTCAGACATTAGCGTGCTTAGACGCGGTGTGGATTGCCTCACTTCACTTTAGCTGAAATATCATGGCGGTCTTTAACTCCTTGTTTTGCCCCGTCTCCCCTCTCAGACCAGCTGAAGACGGAGAAGGAGCTGGCTCAGGAGAAGCAGATCCTGAATGAGATGTTGGAGGTGGTGGAGCAGCGGGACTCCCTGGTGGCTCTCCTGGAGGAGCAGAGGCTCCAGGAGAAGGAGGAGGACAAGGACCTGGAGGGGGTGATGCTTTCAAAAGGCTTCAACCTCAACTGGGCCTGAGACGGACAAACATGCTCCCCAAGTCCTGGGACGAGAACTGACTCATCTGAATCTGCTGAACACCTGCAGCAGTGAATGTGTGACCCCCCCCCCCCCCCCCCACAAACACTACGACTGTGTGCCACCTTAAAGCAGTCTGTTTACATATCGTCTGCCCGAAGGCAGTCCTAGTTAATCACTTGGCAGATTTCTCTCTCTCTCTGTCTGTGGGTGGAGAGGCGGGTGCATTCACAGCTTTATCCTCCCAGCCTTGATGTGGAAGCTCTCAAAGGAGAAGAGGGGGGGGGGGGGTCGGGGGCTTTGGGAGAATGTCTAAAGACTTGTTTCATTCTCGATTTGTCTAAAGGGAAGAATGCAGTTCAGTCCTGCTGATGTAAAGGAATTGTGTTTTTGTGTATAGTTGTGTAGAACAAGTCACATATTCAGCAGACGAGGGTCCCTCCCCTCCCCCCCCCCCCCTTCACCAAGGTGGCTGTGCAGGCGTGCGTCTAAACACTGGAGTGAAGTCTCCAGTCTCAATCTCGAGTCTTGTCAGGAAGGACATCCTCTGCTGGAGCTGCCTTTTCCCCGAGGTACACACGAACGTCTGCGTCCTCGTGAACCGCACAGATGAGACCCCCCCCCCCCCCCCCTGTGAGTCCACAGTAAGCATGGCCATGATTCTTTTTTCTTTTTTTTTTAATGTATTTATTATTTTTGTTTGCTTTTCACAGATTTGTTTTGATAGTTTTGCATTCACAGGAGAGTGCCCGCAGTCTCATTATCTTGCACGTCTCCCATGCACCCATAAGCCGTTGCATGTCAGGAATGAAGGCCGCAGGCGAGGAGAAGAGCGTAACCTCGTCTTCGCCAAGCTAGGACGTAGAAAACAGACGATATGATCACATAAGCATTTCACATGCCGGGATAATGAGGGGACTCTCCTTGACATGCCTGTTCACTGTTTATCACACTGACAGAGTCAAATCTTTGTTTCCTTCCACGTGTGTTCACGTCGCGATCGTACTGGAGGCCGAGCTCACAGGAGTCCGAGTGCAGCTCGTGTGTTATCAGAGAAGAACGCCACCAAACAAACCGACACGCAGTGTAAACGCCAGTGTGAATGCGTTACCCTCGAACAAGATGCCTTTTTTCATTTTCATTCTCTGATGTTTGATTTCTCTGCGCTGATCGTTGTTGAGGACGTCACGTCCGTCGATCCCTCTGAAACCTGAGATTTTTACCTTTTTGTTTTTATGATTTTTTTAATACTTTTATACAGCCGCTCCACAAACAAGAAGGGGGCGCTGAAGAAGTGCTTCATGAGCACCATGCATCAAACAGGAAGAGTCCAAACAAACTGTGGGAGGTGGTGGGAGTGTTGCAGCGCAGGGACACGATGACTTGGAATGAGCTGTGAATTAAAACACAAAGTGACATGATTTTAAGGGTTGATGTTTTAGTTGGGTGTGAGCTAAGTTTGAAATGATTGTATTGATATTTATTAACATGTGTGCAAACTGTATTATATGTAAAGAAAACAATGAATCCTAATTTTTAAACTGTTCCGTTGACACATGACGTGTTGTGTAAATGCTTCATGTAGCTCAGATGCTTCGGGGTGTTGGATGTATGCTGAAGAAAAAAAAAAAACGGCAATAAAACAATGCAGTTGTTCTTTTACACGTTTGTCCGCTCACATCTCGTTCTTGATGGTTACCATGGATACGCTCTGATCATCCGTCCAGCTAACGACCATGTAGACCTCTGATGTTTGTTTAAACCTGAGTTGAGCTCCTTGTTGTAAACGGAGGCGCTGCTGGTCAACAAGCTTGGGGCCCCAGACCAGTAGGGGGCCCTCCAACCCGTGTTCACCCCCCCGTGAAGTCTGCTCGCCAACGCTTACTATTCTCTGTCCCGTTTCCTTTTTTCCATGCATTCAGGGATTGCAGATGAAAATGAATTTAATTCCTCTCCATTGTCCTTCGGTGACTTTCACTGAGCAGGAGGTTTCCTGCTGTCACTGCCAAATGTGTACGTTCTGGGCCACTGCTTTGGTTTCAGTTTGTGGTCCCTCTGGGGCCCCTTACTGGTCTGGGACTCCCAGGCAGATTGCCAGTTGATTTTTGCCTTGGGCACCAACAGACTCTAGAATCAGCACTGGTTTATGAACAACAAAAATCTCAAACTGAATCCACGTTTGGCTCATTTCACTGACGTTTAAGAGGAGGAGAGTAAAACATAAACACAATAAGTAAGGCTCCCGCAGTCTCCCTTTGTGCTCACATTTATTTTGATTCATTTCAATCTAATCGACCTTCGTCATGTATATCATCATTTTGTCCAAGGCAGCACTTCCTCCTTTTCTCTCCTCTTCCACTTCAGCTCAGAAAGTGTCACAGGTAAGGTTGATGTCTGTTTTACTCTTCAGAGAACGTTCGTGTGATTCGGTCACGCACACACACATGTAGGACGAGTAGCAAACACTTCATTTGTTTAGAAACATTTCAGAATAAATGGATGGATGGATGCTCGCTCTCAGCAGCAGAGGTCAAGAACATATTTACTTCACAGAGTTTAAACCCTCAGGAAGTGGAATTTCCCATGATGCAATCTGAATCGCTTTTGCACAACCCTTTCTGCCTTGTAAATGTTCCCAATTTCCCCTTTAATCAATGGTAAAAACAATTTTTACAAAATATAAATTCCTGTTGAAAAGATTACTTGTGGAGCGCAGTTGGCCTAGCGGTTAGATAAAGTCCTCCATATGGTCGTCCAGGGTTCAAGTCCGACCTGTGACTCCTCAAATACCGTTCCCTGCTCTCTCTCTCTCTCCCATTTTCCTACTTTATGTCTTATACAAATAAAGGGTCAAAAAACTTTATTAACCTATCCGTATTATCACATTTTATTTCTTAACTGATCAATGTATCAGTCTTTTTTTTAATAGCACAACTTCACAACAAATGTTCTCTGGACACTTTTCAATAAGAGCAGGTCTAGACTGTACTCTATATTTTACATGTTTTTAAGGGGACCCATCATTACTCCAACATAGATAGATAGATAGATAGATAGATAGATAGATAGATAGATAGATACTTTATTGATCCCGAGGGAAATTCAAGGCATCCAGTAGCAGTATACAGAAAGGCAGGACACAAGACATTAGTTACAATACACACCCGCTGTCCCCCCCCCCCCCCCCCCCCCCCCCTCTGTATACAATAATCCCCCAAACAAGATTTAGCAGCCCCTATGTGACTAAGAATAAACATAATTATATGTTAAACCTGTGCAGTTAGCATTAGCAATTAGACTTAAAACTTATATAGCATAATGTACATAACCTGTGAGGAGAGAAAAACATGTGCTGGTTAAAAGAGACCTGTAAACAGTTAAAGAGCCTTAGAAACAAAGTGCTGACCTTCTAGAAACTAGTTACATGTGCATGTACAGAGGTGTTTGAGGTAGTGCCAGAGGTGTGAGTACAGTCGTTAAACAGTCAATGCAGGGATGCAAATTGGCTCACCAACTTAAAGGAGCAGTGATTTGCATTAAGTGTCCTAGACAATAACCTGAAACCAGGAGTGCTTAGGGTGATTATCATTGAGTACCCAACTATTGAGGAGCAGATTAGCATTAAGTGTTGAAGACAATAGAGTGAAACTTGACCTAATTAGGGTGATCATGTCAGCCATTACAGATGTAGCATAACACAACAGTAGGATGAAACCAGACATGATTAGGGTGATTATCTTTAAAATGACCAGTGCTCAGTAAAGTGACTATCAATATGCATTACAGTGTCCAAATTGGGGGCTGACTCTGAGGTCACCAGTGCAGATGAGGAATGAGAACACACACACACACACACACACACACACACACACACACACACACACACACACACTACCGTTCAAAAGTTTGGGGTCACCCAGACAACTTTGTGTTTTCCATAAAAAGTCAGACTTTTTTTTTCAATCAAATGAGTTGCAATGTGAATAGAAAATACAGTCAAGTCATTGACATAATTATGACAGGCGACATTTTGCTAATTAGCAGGGTCAAGAAATATTTCAAACACGATGTTTTGCACCGTGCTGACTCCTCACAGGGACTTTAAACTTGAACACTGTAGAAATAAACTTTAACTTTTAAATGTAAGGACAGCCAACCATGCAGATGTTTATTCATTCTTCATCACATCATATTAATAAAAAGTTCATAATTGGATTTTTTTTTCTCCATACATGCACTTGGTCACGCACTTATTTTGAAAGTGAAGTAAGTGAAAGTTTCTTCCGGTTTTCCCTCCTTTTTTTGTTCTTTTTTGTTGTGTCAGATGACGCAGGCGCAGAAGCTTCGGGTTCACGCAGCCAGTGGGTGAAAGGTGTGCAGAGAGGTAAACGCAACAACGACAACATGAAGGTTTCCAGCTTCAGAGACTGTGAGGTTTGTGTTTCGTGTTTTTCTCAAGTGCAGCAGGAAAAGTTGTAATGTTTGTTGAACAATGACACGCCTTTGTTTAGGATTGTATAAGAGTTTAGTGAGTTCATGCAGAAAGGCTGAGATACACTGCAATCATTGTCAAATTAAAATACACATGTGGTGATGATGTTGTGCAGCAGACAAACCTGTGAAAGTTATCTACACATCACATCCAGTGAGGGAACAGCTGTCATCGGTGTTACGGTGTAAATGGGGACTGTGTTAACTGGTGACTGTCATCGGTGTTACGGTGTAAATGGGGACCGTGTTAACTGGTGACTTGCAGCTGTTTGTATTTTACAACACGTTCAAGACGTAGGTGTCATTTTTAATTAAAAGGATGTATATATATATATGTATATATATCCTTTTAATTAAAAGGATTATATATGTACACACACACACACACACACACACACACACACACACACACACACACACACACTACCGTTCAAAAGTTTGGGGTCACCCAGACAACTTTGTGTTTTCCATAAAAAGTCAGACTTTTTTTTTATTCAAATGAGTTGCAAAGTGAATAGAAAATACAGTCAAGTCATTGACATAATTATTTGTCTATTATTTGAAATAATAATTTTCTCCCTCAAACTTTGCTTTCGTTGAAAAATGCTCCATTTGCAGCAATGACAGCATTGCCGACCTTTGGCACTCTGACTGTTAATTTGCTGAGATAATCTGGAGACATTTCACCCCATGCTTTCAGAAGCCCCTCCCACAAGTTGGATTGGATTGATGGGTACTTCTTGTGTAATTTACGGTCAAGCAGCTCCCACAACAGCTCAATGGGGTTGAGATCTGCTGACTGCGCCATAATAGATGCCTGCCTGCTTCTTCCCTAAATAGTTCTTACATAATTTGAAGGTGTGCTTTGGGTCATTGTCCTGTTGTCGGATGAAATTGGCTCGATTCTAGCTCTGTCCACAGGGCATGGCATGGCGTTGTAAAATAGAGAGATAGCCTTCCTTATTGAAAATCCCTTTTACCTTGTACAAATCTCCCACTTTACCAGCACCAGAGCAACCCCAGAGCGTCACATGACCTCCACCATGCTTAACAGATGGCGTCAGGTGATCTTCCAGCATCTCTTCAGTTGTTCTTCTGTGTGATCCAAACACCTCAAACTTAGATTCGTCTGTCCATAACACTTCTTTCAGATCTTCCTCTATCCAATGTCTGTGTGCTTTTGCCCATATTAATCATTTCCTTTCATTGGCCAGTCTCAGATATGGCTTTGTCTTTGCCACTCTGCCCTGAAGGCAGCATCCCGGAGTCGCCTTTTCACTGTAAACATTGACACTGGCGTTTTGCGGGTACTATAATGAAGCTGCCGATTGAGGACCTGTGAGGTGTCTGTTTCTCCAACTAGAGACTGTAATGTACTTGTCTTCTTGCTCAGTAGTGCAGCTGGGCCTCCTCCTTCTCTTTCTGCTCTGGTTAGAGCCTGTCTGTTCTCTGAAGGGAGTAGTACACACTGTTGGAGGAACATGGAACAGCCTTCATTTCTCAGAACAAGAATAGACCGTCGAGTTTCACATCAAAGTTCTCTTTCTGGCCATTTTGAGAGTTTAATCAAACTCACAAATGTGAAGCTCCAGATACTCAACTAGCTCAAAGGAAGGTCAGTTTTATAGCTTCTCTAACCAGCTAAACTGTTTTCAGCTGTGCTAATATAATTGCACATGGGTTTTCTAATAATCCATTAGCCTTCTAACGCAATTAGCAAACACTATGCACCATTAGATCACCATGGTGATGTTTGCTGGAAATGGGCCTCTGTACATCTATGTAGATATTTATTATTAAAAACAGACATTTGCAGCCAGAATAGTCATTTACCACATTAACAATGTATAGAGTGTATTTCTGATGATCTCCATTGAAAAAAACTGTGCTTTTCTTTCAAAAATAAAAACATTTCTCAGTGACCCCAAACTTTTGAACGGTACACACATATATATATATATATATATATATATACACACACACACACACACACACACACACACACACACACTCATCACACATGCCTTTATTGAATTGCTAAAAAAAGTGACTCTAGTTTTGAAAATTTCTGTTGTAAATCTGTTGTAACTTTGACAACCAGCTGCAAGTCACCAATTCACACGGTAACCATTTCAATCGTAACACCAGCTCTTGCAGATTTTTTTTTTTCTTTTGTGATTTTGTAAATAGGTGTAAAAAAAAAGAGTTGCAGTCATTGCGATGAATTTCAACATGAAGTTGAGCTGAATGTTTCCCAGACTTTGCTCTCTGAGGCATTGAGCTCCTGTGAGACGTTTTTAAATGGTTATTGCGAAACACACTCACATGAATACCCTTCTGTACTGTTGCCTCATCTGCTGACCATCAGTGAAAGAAGGGATTATTTCTAAACGGTCAGCGTGTCATGGCTGTCCCAGGGTAGAGGTCGTTTGAGGCCATTTAACATTTTTCATGCCAAACATTCATTGTGAATTCACTTTTAGACATTTCCAATAAAATCAATAATGAAAGAAAATATGTCTTGAATTTCCCTCGGGATCAATAAAGTATCTACCCATACATACATCCATACATACATACATGTTCACACTATATTAATAACTGCAGCTCTGTTTGGGCTCCTCAAACACTTTAATTAGTTTTTTTGTTATTGGATCTCTTTTATGGCCGCCCTTGATCTTTGCTGCTGTAACATTGTAAATGTCTCCATTGTGTGATTTAATAAAGGTTTATCTTATCTTACAAACATACAGGATAAGAGAAAGATTGTCCTGCTTTGTGGACAGAAGAATCAAAAAATCCGCCCAGCCTAAACGTTCCTCCCTGCAGCGTGAAATACGTTTTGACTGTTTCTTTCTATTTGCCTCCTGATTGTGATGTTTCTTTCAGGCCTGGAGGGCTCAGGGTCTCCCTTTTTCCACCAGCAGCAACGAGGCATGCAAACTATACGACGCTGTTCTCACTCAGGTATTTTAGTCACACGCTGTTATGACTGCGGACAAATGCAAGCGGGGAAAAAGAAAAGCATTTTACAGCACATCCATTTTTTTCTGGCTCATAGTATGTGAAGTGGCAGAACGATGAAACCTTGGGAGGAATTGAAGGATCCCTCTCCGCTCTGCATGCAGCTGACCCAAACTTCGGTGAGTCCCAAAGTCTAAAGGCCGGCATCAGATTAGCTCTTTTAAAATTGTAATTGTCGTAATAATCAGAGAGAAAGCCAGCTGATTAAACAGTGATTAATCATTGAGTCCAGAGCTGAATATTACAGGGATAGAATGAGATCTCCTTGACAGAGAAGTAAATAAAAGACAGTCCTAAACCTTTAGAGGATGTGCTGCTGTAACATACATAAGAAGACACTTCAAGGCGGCCTCTTCAAAAGAACTCGAGATGTGTTAAGTGCTAAAAGAGGTTTTTACCGTATTTGTACCTTAATAAAGAGTCTGTGTCGTACATACAGATGTTCACTACACTTTTACTGAAACAGCAAAGCTACCAGGTGTGTCCTAATAGAGGCAGGATCAGAAGAAGCAGAGTTAAAGGAGCAGTATGTAGACCTGACCCCCTAGTGTTTAAAATGGGTACTGCAGTCTAAACTCTAATCATCACAGAGAGCTGTCTGGCTCCGCCCCCTCCTCTCACACAGGTCTGCATGTGGTGGACACTGTAGCTTCAGTGTTTAGCCAGCTCTGCATGTGGTGGACACTGTAGCTTCAGTGTTTAGCCAGCTCTGCATGTGGTGGACACTGTAGCTTCAGTGTTTAGCCAGCTCTGCATGTTGGTGGACACTGTAGCTTCAGTGTTTAGCCAGCTCTGCATGTGGTGGACACTGTAGCTTCAGTGTTAAGCCAGCTTTGCATGGGTCTGTAGCTTCAGTGTTTAGCCAGCTCTGCATGTGGTGGACACTGTAGCTTCAGTGTTTAGCCAGCTCTGCATGGGTCTGTAAAGCTTTCTGCGTTCTAACCTCTCTCCATGTTTTATCTCCAACATTGATCCTAGTTTGAGCAGCTTTCTGCTGCTGGAGCTTATTAGAAACATGCAGAGGCTTTTTAGCTCGGGTACAATCACTTCTATCTGAAGCAGTTCCACTGCCCGCTTCCATCGCTGCAACACCTGTTGACCTGATAACTGCTCTCATATCTGGCAAACCCAGGGGCGTCCAAAACGGCCTTCAAAGCCCCGCCTACCTTCTCTGGTCCAATCAAATCCAGAGCATTCAGGAGCAGAATCTAAAGTTAGAAGGAGGACATACTGGCTGCTGCGTTGTTGTCAGAGAAGCTTCAACACAGCACGTTTCCTTCACAGATCCACTTTCCAAAGGCAGAAATTTTTTAATGTTATAAAACACACGTGTACATAAAGAGCAGCAGTAATTGATGACATCCAGTAAACCTGTGTGACTGTAATCCATTTAGGTGACACAGTTGAATGTTTGAGGTATTTTAGCGTGCTATCGTGCTGGAAGGACTTACAGGAAATGGAAGAGAGGCGTGGTTAACCTTATTGGTCACATCCATGTTTAAAGCTTCTGTGTCCCAGGTTCATGTAAGCTGCTTAAATAAACGAGACCAAGCCATTCAAACACTGTTTATGTCGTGGTGCTTATATAAGAAAAAAAAAAACACACCGGTCACAAATTTGGTTCCCCGACATGAATCACATCCAATCTGAATGGATAAGTCAAACATTAAGCACAAAGCCTTCCTCCGCCAATATTTACACGGAGAGATGTTTTTATCATGAAGTATAATTAATGACTGGAATAAACATCCAGATTTAGCTAAATGAAATGCAAACAAATTCGCTTCATCCTGAGGGCCCTCAGCGAGGATGAAAGCCTCAACTTAATCTGTCTTTTTATAAAACATGAACAGCGTCGACGGTGCAGAGGCACGTCTGCCGGTGCATCAAAAGAAATCCAGTCAAACTGCATTTCATTTGTTGTGGTGGATGAAGAAGTTTCCCAGTGTGATGTGTTTTTTTTTTTTTTTTGCCTGTAGTTATGGGTCATGTGATCAGCACGGGCCTGGAGCTGGCAGGAACAGGAAGCTCGGTCCGTTTGAACAAGAGTCTGGCCGGTGATGTGAAGC
Source organism: Symphodus melops (assembly GCF_947650265.1). NCBI lineage: Eukaryota > Metazoa > Chordata > Actinopteri > Labriformes > Labridae > Symphodus > Symphodus melops. Next base: position 2,790,259 of record NC_136696.1, on the reverse strand, counting down.
GCATGGTGGAGCTGGCGAACAGCCAGGATCTGTCTCCCAGAGAGAGGCTTCACGTCAGGGCCGTGGAGCTCTTCTCTCACGGGTAAGTCTCTACAGGAGGGCATGAGGAAGACTCGTCTCAGGTCCACGCACTGTGACCAGGTGTCTTTACAAACAGCACTTTGCTAGTCTCGCCACGTTCAGATGGTGATGGCAGAGGCTGCTGTGTAACCTACTTCTCCCAGTCACAAGCCGCTTGTCATGCAGCAGCAGTAATGTTGGCTTTGAGTCTCGCCCAAAGACTCTTTAACTCTTTAACTGGCGATGACGGTCGATAAAGTACATCCTGTGTTCATGTCGTGAGGAAGATGATTACTTGGAGACGACCTTCATCGATGAAAAGAAAAGTTTTGATAAATCTGAGCACTGAGGTCTGCAGAGTCCCGAACCGAACTGATGGACCAGGGATGTCCATCTTAGCTTGTTAGCTTGATGCTAACACATAACAGAATAAGTTTTGCAGCATCTCTCTTACTTCAGTGTTAAGTATGACTCAGCTAGAGTACAAATGTGTGATTTCTTCGGTTAAGTGATGCTCAGTGTCGTCTGTTCAGGTTGTCATGCTCCAGTTGTGTCATTGAGTGAAAGGATCAGCACATGAAGGGGGCGAAGCCCTGACACCTGTCAATCACTGACACATCTGAAGTGAATAGAAGACGATGCTGCAGTGTAAAAAAAAAAAAATCAGCCCATTTAGAGAAAACATAGTTTTTAGTCTTTTTTTCTGTTGTAAGTTATTTGAAGGATACTTTCTCGTCCTTGTTGTATAAAAAAGAGAGAGAGAGAGAGAGAAGCGTAGCTCCGCTGTGCTCCTCCATCTGGTCAGACTGTTTGATCATGCTATCGTCCATTTCCGTCAAAACATGGTCTTTAAAAAGCAGCCAGCACCATCTTTTCCCCACAGCTCTTCAACTTTATTTAAAGTCAGCAACAAGCCAAGCGTCTGTTCAGTTTGAAGATGTGACTCATGCTGGAGTGGAAGCACCAGATTTCCACACAGCCGGAGTGAGAAGCCGACATGTCCGTACTCTGTTTGAGTTTTTAAATCTCAGCGTCAGAGTCTCTCTCTCTCCTGCCGGGCGAGTGACAGCGCTGTCAGCTGATCAGTCAATCACAGAGACCTGCAGCAGAGCAGGTCCAAACGCAAGGTTTCCTCGCTTCAGTGTGGAGTGATGCTGCCTTCTCTCCGTCCAAGATACTTTTTTGTTTGACATCATCGGTGCCGACCCGCCGCCCGTCCACGACTTATACCGGTCCAGATTCAGGAAGCATTCACTCTACGCCCGGCTGTCACTCTGAAAGTCAGATTCCTGGTGTGTAAGCCGACCTGTCCGATGAAGATGATTCAGTTCCCACGTGTGACGCAGGCGCTCCTTCATCGCTCTGCGTGCAGTGCAGCGACTCTTTGATGAAACGGTCGAACCTGATAATGATGCTGCAAACTAAAGTTTCCGAGCTGTTGTTCCAACCTGAGGAGGCGTTCATGTGCATTTTACAACTCGAAAACTCATTTTTCCGATGTGTCCATGAATGCAGCGTTAGTCCAAAGTTTGTGAGGAGTGAGCAGGGTCCTCCTCGACATTTGATTGGCCACCCAAAAATCATAGTTATTGACTTTTACTTTGTACGAAGCGGATAAATCTGCTGTATGAAACCAAAACACACCTCGCTGTGACGTTTACACCAGAATAAAATGCTGACACGAACGTGCAAGCCTCACACGTCGCCCGCCACCGGACGCGATTTTCAAACCAAAAGAGATTTTCTCTCACAATGTAATCATCAGCCATCGGCACGAAGTATGAAAAAATCTAATCTCATTAAAAGGAAACAAAGTGACTTTGATATGAAATAAATGCCCTGACACAGATTTAAGCAGAGAGATTTCTAATCCACTAATCTTCTGACGTTCCCTCTGATTCGGCTCTGCGTGTTTTGAAGTGAGCGCTGCCGAGCAGTCAGTCAGCATTAGGTCCCAACAGGGAACAGATCAGTTTGGTTTACTCCTGCCGTGAAGACATCGGGACAGGAACAGTGACGCTTGTTTAGACGACACAAAGCTACAAGAATGTGTTTTATCTTCCAGACAATATTCATTGAACCCCTTCGCTCCTCGTTTTGTCTCCCCGTGTGAAGAGTTTCAGTCGCAGGCTCGCAATTAACGTTTCTATTTAACCGTTTCTCTTCTCTCCCCTCATCGTATGTCCCAGTGATGTTCCTGAGAAGACATTTCCTGTCTCGTTCTCGGGGGATACTCGAGCATATTCACGTCTTGTTGATTTTGATGGTCGAAGGAGATTCAGTGTGTTGAGCTCGACCGCTCCCAAACATCTGTGTCTCTCGTCTCTCGCAGGAATTTTTCCCGAGCCTGTGATTTATGGGAAGACATCCTGGTGGATCACCCCGCTGACATGCTGGCTCTGAAGTTCTCTCACGACGCTTACTTCTACGTCGGAGCCCAGAGCAGTTTGAGGGACTCTGTGGCCAGAGTGCTGCCCTACTGGAAACCACAGCAGCCTTTGTTCGGGTACAGAACGCAGCATGAAGCCTATGTTTCACACTTCCATTCTGCATGTTTAAAAAACGAGACGTTAGCTTGGAGTGGATTTATGTCCTCTGCTTTCTGCTGTGCATATTTTCATTTCTTGTCCTGCTCTCTCCGGTCTCCCTGCTCCCTCACCTCCCTCTTTTTCCCCCCTTCATGTTTACTTCTCGAACGTATACTTCCATATCCACTTCCGGCAGCTTCTCCTCGTCGCTGCTCTCCTCATCAACGATTCTCTGTTGCCTTCTTCATCTCTCCTCCTCTTCCTGCTTCTGAACACCCAGTGTGTAACTACCTGGTAGTGGAGCGTTTAGAGCCAGATGTTTGCAGCTGGAGTTGGTTGAGACAAAAAAATAGATAAAATCAGGTGGATCTCAAGGTTCAAGGTTTCTTTATTGGTACCTGGAAAGGTCAGTTAATCAACAATCATAAGCAGTGTTAGATAGATAGTAGATAGATAGATAGATAGATAGATAGATAGATAGATAGATAGATAGATAGATAGAGAGAGGTGGGGGGAGTTTGTGTCCAAACATTAAAGGTGCAGAAATAAAGTGATGGTAGATGAGTATTAAGTGTCCAAACGAAACAGACAGACACATTTCTCCTCTGTTAGGTGCATGAAAGAACCAGATCAGGAGGATTTCATTTCCTCCCGAAATTTCTCAAGATGCTTAAAAAAAAAAAAGATGCAGGGAAAGTGCATTATCTGCTGATGTGTTACATATGATCATAGTTTTGTTTCAGGCGAGCAGAAATAGCCCCGAGGAAAAAAACAAAGAATTCAGGAAAGTTTCAGTTTGAGGAAAAAAAAAAAAAAAGGATCCACAGGTTCACAGAAGATCGTTGGATTCCTCGTTGGATTCCCTTTCGTGGTCGTTTCGACGCTCGCTGTATGGGAAGTCGGTTTGTGTTAGCTAGAGTTCAGCTAGCTATTAGCATGCTATCAAACATCCTGATAACCTCAAAGGGAGTCATTCTTTTCTTCCTAACATATCTTCATTCCAGCGTTTGGAGATGATTCAGTAGTTCCTGTTTATATTTTTAACCCTTTGTCTGTTTAACTGAGACAACAGCGTTAGCACACTGACACGTTCCTGCGTAGCCGTAATGTAAAGGCAGTCAGCAGCAGCATGACTCAGCTTTTCTGAAAGTTTGACACACGGCGACGTGGACGAGGTCACTTTAAAGCACTTTGCATCCCCGAGCTGTGAACGCTGGAGGCACAACACTCGTGTCTGCTTTTAATCATCTCAAATAAACACAATGTGTTTGACTTTCATTTATTTCCACTCTGTGTTTTTTTCTGATAAGAGTTTTGTTTGTGTGTTTTTGGCTCCCAGCTATCTGAAAGGAATGTACTCCTTTGGTCTGCTGGAAACTCGAGCGTATGACCAGGCGGAGAAAGAAGCCATGGAGGTGATTTTTTTATTTATTTATTTATTTTTGTTTCTCCATTACCGTCTTTTTTTGTCCAGACTGTCTGCGTCTGCACTGATTGTGTCAGTTCAATTCGCCGAGTAATTTGCAGTCAAACGCTAATAACAAGCAGCTCTCCCCGAGCTCAGCAGCACCGCTCCTCTGTACCGAACGGGTAATGCCTACAAAGTGTTTGAGAGATGAGGGTCACTTGAAAAACACATCACACATGAACTCACAGATGGTTTCTGAAGGATCCAGCGCCGCAGTGTTCCTGAGCTGTGATTTGAGCAGAGACTCACTTCACCAAGTTTTAGACTTTGATATAATATAACAATTGAATGATGTTGACGTCTCTCCTGTTACCATGGTAACAAAGATGCAGGTCCGGGGTCGGGGTGCAGGTTTCAGACCCCGGTCTGAAGTTTAACTCTTGATCCTTACCCCACTCTCTCTCTCTCCTCACATTTGGGAAGGGCCGTTTTGGACGCCCCTCGGTTTTGCCAGATATGAGAGCAGTTATCGGACAGCTCTCTGGACTGCAGTACCCATTTTAAACACCAGGGGTCAGAGTTACATACTGCTCCTTTAAGGGAGAATTTAACTCATTTTCACTTTGCATCAAATCACTCTGTGGAAACGTTCGAGCAGCTTTGCTGGATTTTCATCTCTTAAAACTCCTCATTTATCTGAAACTGGAATCTGTGAAAACTCGACTTTCAGCTCTATTTGACATCAAAGTGCCCTCTCTCTTCTGATTGGCTAGCTCTGGAGGTCTTCTAGGGGGGCAGAATGCGTTTTTTTTTTTTTTTTTTTTTTTTCAAAGTGTCTATGTAAAAGATTTCTGTAGATGAATGCTGGGATTAGTGCAACATGTTTACTTCAGTATATGAAACATTGCCCACATGTAGCATTTTTCATGTGTCTCCTATGCAGGGTCTCGCTCTGAATCCAGAAGACGCCTGGTCCGTGCACTCTATGGCGCACATCTACGAGATGAGAGCCGAGGTGGAGAAAGGCCTGAAGTTCATGGAGAGCAGAGAGAAGGACTGGAAGGTGAGCACCGTTTGTTTTCTCTCTGCGAAAATCAAGAGAGTCCACCGAGTGAAATGACACATTCAGAACAGGAAACAAATGCATCAAATATTTATTGTTCACTTCCAGGTATCTGACGTGCTGGCCAGTCACAACTACTGGCACTGGGCGCTGTACTTCATCGAGAAGGTAAAGACTCTAATGAGTTTTCTCAGTCAAGCGAATAGTTGGCAGTGGGACTGTTGTAGAATTTGTATTTATGATATCCTCTCCCCCGGGTAATTTAAAGTCTGGGCTTGATTATGTTGCAAGATTAATTTGTGTTTGCATCTGTGCAACACAATCTATCAACCTCCCTAAAGTCCTAAGTGTGACGTTATTTAAATTCACCCCCTCCCCTCCCCCCTCTCTCTCTCCTTCGCCCCCCACAGGAGCAGTATGAAGCCGCTCTGGAGATTTTTGATTCTCAGGTACGTTTGTGGTAAGAGGTTTGAGTCCAGACTTTGCTCTTTATCTGTCTGCACACGTACACACGCAGTCCTTTTAGAAGAGACTCGATGGACCCATACACAGGGGACGCACACTAAAAGCAGGATGTTGTGCCGAGTTTGAGTCAAGAAGCCAAGTGCCTGCAAATGGAAGTCAAGTCCATGTCAGGATTCAGACCAGTGTCAGCTGCCAGAACTGATGACTTTTTTATTCTGTCTAAAAATAGGAGAGACGGCTTTAAAGGAAAGCCCTTCCATGTGCTGTATCTCCCATTAACATTTCATACTTTCACTCACCACTGCCATACGTTCCAACACAACACAAAGTCTGACATGAAGTTAGCCGAGTTTTAATAAATGTTTCATGGCTCATGTCAGGAGAATAGGAGAAGACAGGGACAAAAAAAAAAGTCTTTGCATAAAGTTGGTTCCATGGAACATCCTTCTGTCCTTTTCTTTTTCAGATATTCAGACGCTGCAAAGCCACGGGATCCATGCTGGACACCGTTGATGCCAGTTCATTGCTCTGCAGACTGGAAATGGAGGGTAAGCTAGGTGGATGAAGCGCTGGGAAAAACTGTCTGCGTTAGGGAAACAGGAAGTGATTTGAAATTCTTCAAATTCACTGATGAGCACAATGGATGTGCAGCAGTTGTTGCTAATGGGATCAATTGTGACTGAAACCAGATTCATTCAACGGTTTGGTTTTTTAGTGCGGGCGCTAATGTAGCGAGCTAATCTCAGTTATCACACCTCATTTATCCGGCACTTAAGGTGCTATGCATGCTGGTAAAATTAGCTCCTCTTACAAACTGCTCCAATTAACAACCGATCCCCACTTACTCTGCGCGCTCCTCGGTCCGTCAGCGCCACGGTTTTGCTCCGTCAGAAGGCGCACGCCCTGCCCGTCTGGAGCCATGATCAGCTGTGCTCACATCACAGCAGGACTACAAGATGACGCGGGAATACAGAGAAAACCGTGCCAACAACATGCTGCTTTGTCTTTCTGAGGATTTGGTGCCTGTTTGCATGTAATGTTGATAAAGTGATGGAAAATTACAATCAAGTCTGTAAATATCGTTTTGTTGTGAAATTGATTGGCTGCTCTTTGCATTCTTGCGACTTCCTGTCTGGCTTGCCTGCGTGCCTGCTGCGTGCCTGCAGCGTGCCTGCAGCGTGCCTGCAGCGTGCCCGCTGTGTGCCCGCTGCGTGCCTGCAGCGTGCCTGCTGCGTGCCTGCAGCGTGCCTGCAGCGTGCCCGCTGCGTGCCTGCAGCGTGCCTGCAGCGTGCCTGCAGCGTGCCCGCTGCGTGCCCGCTGCGTGCCTGCAGCGTGCCTGCAGCGTGCCCGCTGCGTGCCTGCAGCGTGCCTGCAGCGTGCCTGCAGCGTGCCTGCAGCGTGCCCGCTGCGTGCCTGCAGCGTGCCTGCAGCGGGCTTGCTGCGGGCTTGCAGCGCTTGCTGTGGAAACACAAAGTAGCGTGCAGCGTTGACGGGCCGTAGCACACGGAGTTTGTGGAGATTGGTGATTTGAAGGAGTTTTGCAGCCTTCAAGCTATGTGTGTGTCATTTCACATGTCAGGTGTGTGCGTGAAGGACCGTTGGCGTGAGCTTCTCCAGGTGACCCAGCCTCACACCGACGATCATGTGACGCTCTTTAACGACTTCCACTTCCTCATGACGTCGCTGGGTGCCAAAGACAGTGCGACCTCTCGGCGTCTGCTGGAGGGCCTCCAGGAACTGGCCAAGTAAGTCCCCCCCCCCCCCCCATCCCTCCACATCACTGCACACCTCGGCGTTACGTAAGCGCCTCGCAGGCCTTATGTAAAAGAGAGACACAAACACGTCTGAGCGTGGGAAGGCCTGATGGAGAGAGGATCCGTCCGTCCGTCTCAGACGCCGAGGTCTTCCCACTGCAGCAGATGTAGCGGCAGCTGCTGCCTCTCTGGAGCTCTGCGGCGTGCCACCACAGACAGCCTGCACTCTCCATTTCATCTGCCATTTAAAACCGCTGCTTTAAATTCAACACGGCTCTCCTTGAAATCATCAGCCAATCCACGTGGACATGTTGGAGCTCCACCGCTGACATTTACAGCACGGTGTCATGTTTACTTTCTATGCATTGGACGGATTGAAGAGATTTTTACCTAATCCATATTTTCCCGTAATTTTCTCTGACATCGTCTCTTTTCCAGTCAGAGGAAGAACTCTGAGTGTTAGCTGTAATCCAAGAAAGCCTCCATGACCTTACAGCGGCGTGAATCATTCTCTGATGCCCATCATAGTTCAGCTTTAATAATGCTCCAGTACCTTCAACCAACCTCGAGCTGTTTCCGTGAATATTCCATTTTTATTTCGGCGTTTACAGATTTACACAGTGTGAATACATAATGCATGCCGTGTGAATATGTGAAAAATAAAGACATTTAGCAGACGAGTCGAGCAAGACGAGGTGTGAGCAGACGAGGTGTGAGCAGACGAACGAGACGGAGTCACACCGATTGGCTGTTGTGAAATCCTGCAGACATGAACGTGTTTATAATTATTGCGACAACATGTTTGAAGATTCCAGTTATTTAGATTTTTTTCTCTCAAGTTTCTGCATCCATAAAAAAAAAGCTCTCCTCCCAGCTACAGGAAGCCTGACAGGAAGAAAATATGAAACATCAATAAAACTTAAATCAAAACACGGACAGAGACGACGACCTGGTCAGGTTGGCATCATGCACGTCATCAAACATGAGAGTTTGTTTCATATGGTCAGCGTTTGACTCCCTGCTTCTTCACTTAAAGTCTCATCAGTTTGTGTAATTCAAAGGATGTTTGGTTTGCACCTCCTTCAAACAAAATGGGCCTTTAGTGCACAAACGTTTCCATCCATCGATCCAGCGAGCTCAGTAAATCCTCCCAGACTTCCCTCTCCCCAGCAGCGTTTTCCAGCTCCTCCTGAGGCGCTGAGACGGGATGTTTAATCCCTCGAGGGAACGCTGAGTCTCCTGTCATGAGAGCGTCCAAACCACCTGAACCGGCTCGTGACGGAGCCGCGCTCCCCTCCACTGTCTCCTCACACCGTCTCTCAGCCCGACTCCTTATTCTGGCCGCTCGTACTCTTTCCATCACTACAAATGAATTTTTAATGTGCAATAATATTCGTGATGAAATAATATTTCCTCTGCAGTAACATGCGTGTCGACGCTGACTAAACACATCTTTAATTGTGATTCTTGTTCTTGTCATCGCTGAGAAAATGAGTTGAAATCTGTATTTAATTTGAATGTTTTATTTATCAGTTTGAATGTTTACTCTGTGATATTCAGCAGTGAAATGTTTGGCGTGTGCAGAGAGAAAGGATGTGTTGATGGTGGCAGTGGAGATCCCTGTGTGCAGTTAACGCCACCTTCAGCCTCGTCTGGACGAGCGGACCAGCGGATTTCAGATGTTTCATAAAGACATGAGTGTGGGGCATGATTGTATTTTACTGACAATGAATGAAGATGCACTTGTGAATGTGTGGTTAGCATGGACGTGCGTGTGTGTGAGGCTGATTGCCTCTGGGCATGTGGTCAATATGAGTCTTTAGCTTCAGAGATGCGCAGCTCATATCCTCGTCCTTTAGGTATTTACTCTGTTTGGTTTCCTTCTGAATCCGTCCAGATTGATCACTTTAAGCCTTTTTTTTCGTCCCACAGAGAGCCAGGAGACAACCAGCAACATCAGATGGCCAATCCCATCGGCGTACCGATGTGTCAGGCCATGATGGAGTACGAGCAGGGCAACTACGCTGGCGCTGTGGAGCTGCTGTACCCGCTGCGCTACAGCATCGTGAAAGTAGGAGGCAGCGATGCACAGGTGAGGAGCACAAAGATGCTTCACTCAGAGTGAACACGACCGAGGAGACCAAAGGAGAACAACCTCCAGGCTCTTCTGTCTTCATTTTGTTTCCTGGGCGAAACCAAAAATCCTTGCTGTTTGAAAATAGGCCAGAGGTGAAGAACCGTCTCTGTCCGAGCGTAAGCATGCGAGGAACGTGGAGCCTGGTATGAATAATGAAACATGTGGTGGATGCTGATGGACTCCTCGCACATCTATGTTCTTTGTGTTCAGAGAAGCGTTCCCCGAGGTGCAGCCTCGGACATGCAGTCTATCACCCAAAGCTTAGATTGTCTCCATACAGTGCTGCAGCAGGTTTATGTTTCCTAACGGCTCTGCCCGTTGTTGTTTACAGAGAGACATCTTCAATCAACTGCTTATTCATGCAGCCGTGAAATCAGAGAACAAGCACCACAACAAGCTGGGAAGGTAATGCACAACAGGGATTTCAGGCCAAACACAAGGCTTCAATTCCTTCTAAATTCAGCGTTGCCCTTCAATCTTCCATCCATATTTAATGTGGAAATCTGCCGAGACATTAGGAGAGAGAACGAGGAAGATGTTGCACTATTTCAAGCTGTGAATTTCATCATGATGTCTTCTGGTTGCTTTTGGAGCTGCTGTCCACTCTGCTTGTTGAAGTTGCTGTTATTCAGCATGCATGTAGTGTTAGCTCTTGGTTATGTAACAGAGATCCCCGTCTGAACAGCATGTTGGGCTTTCATTATTGATCAGGTCAGCCTCTCGGCTCGTCTCTCTCAATCTGCGTTCATCTCTTTGTACTGTCTTGTTGCTGTGCTCAACTCCTGCAGATGTCTTCTGCTGGAGCGTGACGCCACCAGGCCGGGATCCCCTCTGACGGCTCGTCTGATGCAGAGAGCGCTGGCGCTGCACTAGACCGGCGGCAAGGTGTGCCGGCCAGCTCGCCACCCCCCCCCCCCCCTAAAAAAAAATAACCATGAAGGAAATCTATAATCTGATGTTGCATGCTTTAGCTTTAAGAGATTATTCAAACAAAAAGACAGGAAGTCATAACTGTCAACACGTCTGAGTGTTTTTAATACTGCACTCTTTTTTTAAAAGTAGAGCTCAGTGGCCTTTATACTGCTAACATCTTCACAAGTAAACACACTGCATATTCCTCCAGGCGATGAGAGACTACCCTGCTGCATGCTTAATAACACATTGTCTGTTTATTCACACAAACTGACAAATCTGTCACTCAATCACTGTTTCTTTGTTTTATTAGCAAACGTCACATTTAAAAATAAACACTTTCAGAAATGAAATCTTCATGTCAAGATCAATACAACAAAAAAAAAATCTAATAAATATACATTTTGCACTTTGGGATGACTACTGAAGTAAGGTGATGGAGCGCAGCACACTATGATGCCTGCAGGCAGCAGCAGCAGCACAAGAAGAAGGAGAATAAATGTAGTGAAACATTGCAGAGATACAGAAGCTGTGAAACAGATGTCCTCGCACGTCGCAGGAGCCCAAACACAGAGCTTCCCTCCACGGGCCCGCTCTCACAACACTGAGGTAATCTCATCTTGGATCTGAGAGATGAGGATCTGCGACAGCACGATGCCTGCAATCTAGAGGACAGCAGAAGCTCCTTAACGTCACAGAACAGACTGTTAAAGAATCAACTAGAACCCGTGTGGACAGAACACAGGTGAGACTGTTCGGGTCGTGTCCAGCAGATATCTGATCAGTTCCTCTCAGGCCTATCATAAAGCGTTTGTCACAGACTTGAGTCGAGAGCAGACGCTGTTCGTGAAGACGGCAGATTGAGTCAGTCAGGATGTGCAAGACAAAGACGAGAACTTCATCATCAGGTTTACTTCACATCAAAGCAACCGGGATACCGATGCAATTGTGTTGACAGGACTCATGGGTAATTCACACGCTCCCCCCAACACACACACACACACACACACGCATCCCCCGCCCAGCAGAATCTTTTGGGACCCAATCAGTCGGATAAGAGCGCGCGAGAAGACGGGGCTTTAAGATCCAGTATTAACGCTACCTTCCTCCATTTGATAAGAGATGGGACTAATTATTCCGAGGCATCTTATTGAAGAGTGCTAATTTGATTTCATGGGTAATCTAACATATTGACTTCCGTTATTACCAGCCGTGGGATTTAAGGTGTGCAGTGGAAGGTCTCTTCTTTGGCTCATCACATGCAGACCTCTATCTCCGTTTCATATTAACCTGCACTTTCAGACGCGAGCGGTGTAATAAATGAATAATGTGCAGTTAAATTTTCATTGTCCCTTTGTGCCTCCTTATTGCCGTCTAGGTATAACCGTCCATTTTAAATCAGCTCACACAAACCCTGCACCCTGCTGGCTTCTGTAAAAATAACATTTGTATTCCTTTCAGGCGGGGTTATTCAATGTGAGACTATCTGTGCGTGTGAGAGGGAATAGTTGGAAGCTCTCAGGTAGGTGTGTGTGTGTGTGTGTGTGTGTGTGTGTGTGTTCGTTGACGCCGTCCTGATTGATGGAGTGTCTCTCGGACTACTTTACAGATCCGAATGCAGCATGTGGGTCCGTCTTTGAGGGAGCCGGGCGCCGTCAATATGTTGATTGCTACATGCTCAGTCTGGTCAGCCTCCAGTTGATGCAGGTATCGACCCGTGTTTGTGTGTGTGTGTGTGTGTGTGTGTGTGTGTGTGTGTGTGTGTGTGTGTGTGTGTGCGCGCGCGCTGATTTCAGAGCTGAGTCATTTTACCTGTTGGCGTGAAGTCGGTGCATGTGTGAGGTTACCTGAGGTAAGGCCAGACCCAGGGCGAGGGCCCCCACCAACAGCAGATGAGACTCCACCCACATCACCGCTCTGTCTGCACAGCCCACCGGGTAGATCGACTTGTTCGCCTCCAAGAAAGTTTGTGTTTGAACCCCGAAACCGCACATGGTGTTAATCACTGCCTGCACGACACACAGACAAAACACAGTCTCACAGTCGGCGTGCAGAAGACGAGGGTTTGAAATCATTTTGTTATTTTGCAGTGACGGATGTTTAAGTTATTGCGACAGCTGAGGAAGCCTGTTGACTGGAGAGACTTGGAAGACAAAGAAAATAAACAAGCAACAGTTTAGTGTTGCTCAGTCCCTCAAGCAGGCGGGCAGTTCCAGCCTCTGAACAGCAGGTTGCAGCACTGCATTAGCCCTTCTGCTGTCTAATTAACTGATTTTTTTTTCAGCCCTGAAGAAAAGGATGCTGTGCTCAGTTTTCTTGTGTATCATGATGTATAATCAATACAAAGTGTGATGCATCGACATGCACTCTTTTGCTTTTCTCTCTCGGGAGGAGTGAGACGCTGCTCTGCTGTGTCTGCACAGACGAGCGTTTAGTTTGAGTCCCTGAGGGAGTGCCACTGTAATATTCATGCACGGTGGCAGTATTTGCATTTATACTGTTTGTGTGCCTGCATGCGTACTTATCTGCATATATTTGATTTGCTCTGTATGTGCAGGCAGCTGTGGCGCTCGATTATGTCAACAAAACATCCTGAAAAAAACAGGAGCTTACATTTGAAAGAGGTAAATCCCCACCGTCAGCACTTTTATACATTGGTTTATGTGACCTCAGGCTTCATGTCAGGCTGCATATCAACACTCTGCAGACCATGTGATAAGATCATCTGTTGGGCTTCATTTAACAAACGATTTTATAATTCTGGGCTTCAGCTCATGACTGGAACAATCTTACAAACAAGCTGAAGTGAACCTTCATCACGGGGGACAGAGGATGGTGATTATGACACCAGGTCCACACACACACACACACACACACACACACACACACACACACACACACACACACACACACACACCTGACTCTGCCCCGGGGAGAAGAAAGTAATACGAGCTGCACTTTATACCTGCAGATGCAGACGCCTTGATTCTGCCTCCAGGCGAAGATAAAAATAGCTGCTGCTGTTTTGACGCACTTTTGCACTTAGTCAATGTCACAATGAAACAAATACAGTTTGTCATTGTCGAGAGACTCAGCCAACATGTCGGTGTGCACTGATTAGAAAATGTCTGCTTTCTTGTACAGGTGAGTTAAAATCCAGTTTTCCGTATTGTGTTGTCTGTTGTCTAAATGATTTCAACCAATCAGAGCTCGGGGTGAGTTCTGTAACTTTTAATTTCACTCAATTCCTTCAACCTGATTTCCAAAACAATCAGGAGTGATGAAGAGAGACAACTGGAGCGTTGCAGGTGTCCATTAAACCAGCCGTGCTCTTTAACCCCCTCAGCTGAGACGTGGTATAAAAGGTTCAGGTGCTCAGGGCGGTTTGAAAAGTATAAAAGTCCTTTCATTCATCGTGCACATTAAATTCACCAATGCGTACTGGCCTGGGCCTCCTTCAGGCTGCAGGGTTATTCTGAAAAGTCCTCCGTGCCGAGGGTCGACCCTCGAGACGTCTTGGTTGATTAAAGGTTATTTTTGTTCTCAGTGTTCTTGGTGTTGTCCTCATCTTCTTCACCATGTGCTATAGAGATCCACAGATACTTTCCTGTGTGTGTGCGGATGTTCCCCCCCCCCAGTCATAAATAGCACCAGTGCTCTTCTTCACGTTTGAATTGACCCAAGTCTTCTTTAACTTTACGCTCAATCTGTGATCCTCTCGATCAATCCCTCAGTCTGTGTTTCAGTCAGGAGTGATGTCGATCTGTCCGTCATCAGAAGCTGCAGTAAAGCAGTGCTTACAGCGTTAAAGTCATTTATCAAGGAAACCTGACAGAACTTGAATCACTGTACTTTAATTTGTCTACCTGGGCGGTCTAGTTTGCTGTGTGTCGTACGTTTTATAATTGTCTCTCTAGTTGTGGAAACAGTCCAAGTCCAAAGCTTGCTCTTTGTCCCTCCATGTCCACGTTCGAGCTAATTGCTGGTAGCAGCTATTGTTTTCCTGTTGATGGTGCACAGCGTCCCTGGCTCTTTTCTGTTTCCTGCATGTGTCCTGCGTGCCGTTCTAATGTCCGTGTCAGAAACGGTTGCTTGTGGTCGTGTGGGGTCATTAGTAGAATCTGTGTCGTCCCCTGCGTGTGTGAGCTTATGTCTAACTCATAGCCTGATGTTACATGGAGCTCTATTGTTGTAGATGTTGGAGCGGATCAGTTTGGTAGAGTCAGTCCTGCCTCAACTGGACGGTTGGTGGTTCGATCCCCAGCTCCTGCAGCAATGTGTCCTTGGGCAAGGCACTTAACCTAGAGTTGCTCCTGCTGCTTCGTCAACAGTGTGTGAATGTGTGTGAATGGATGAGTTAATACTGCTGGACTCTGCAGCAGCCTCTACCATCAGTGTGTGAATGTGAAGGTGTGAGAGAGCTTTGTCAGAAGAGGAGAAACAAACAAGCTCATGTTTTTTTACCATTTGTCTTCGTGTACCGTCCTGGTCTGTAAGTGCAGTTCCAAACACTAAACCTTAAACTCACAAGACGCCGTGTCCTCATTGACTGACTTAGTCATGTTCCTGCACTCAAACTTAATACTCTCTTTGTTGTGTTCCTCTGACTGGGAGTTCAACTTCCCTTCACTTCGAGTCCTCTCTGAGAGCAGTGTGTTAAGCACAGCTTGTTTAGTCATCTCCTGACACACATGCTGCTCCTGAAAGCAACACAACACCCTCAACGCGGGTTACGCTGACCTTTTGCAGACTTCCACGCCAGAAGTCCGCACCAAACGAAAGGGGTGCAACCCTGACTGTCTGCTGCTCTGAGGGACACGTTCCAGAAAAGATCAGGACCTGAACGTCCTGAAATGACCAGCTGAAATATCAGGAGTGCATGAGAGAGAGAACAGGGGTCACTCTAAGTGGCTGTCCTGGTACTCAGAAGATCTGCTGTTCAGAGTTCATCTCTGCAAATGTGAAAGCCTGAGCACTTATTTAGTCCTGCAGGCGTGAATGACGAATAGAGAAAAGACCATGTGCAGGTTGGTTGCATGAACGTATGTATGCATGTTGTGTAAAAATGATTTGCGTGGGTTGGAAAATTACACAGGCTCGATTTTAATGCAGTGTTTACCATAAGGAGCGCTCACCTCTCCAGGAACAGGAGTGCAGCAGGAGTAGGGCACGGCACAGCGCTCAGAGCTGGGGTTCTCGAGTGTACAATTAAAGTACAGGTTCCAAGACCAGTCTGTGTAGTTGTTCCACCCACAACACTTGAACTGAGCGAGAGGAGAACGAAAGAGCACAAGTGTATATTTAGAAAGGCACTCGGGCTCTGCGCTGTACATCCTGCCAGTCTGGGCTTCTCCCGTGGGAAAACCCCGGTGTGTGTGTGTGTGTGTGTGTGTGTGCAGATGGAAGAGGGATGTCACCTGAGGAGAGAGCTCAGGAAGTGTGTGCTACATGTAACCACTCATGTGGGAAAAACACCAAAATAAACAGAAGTCACACGGCTCTCTGGCGTCTGCTTGTGGTTTCCTGGTTTGGATGATGGGACGGATTCAATAAACCACGAACTGGGATCAATTTGATGACTACAGAGAGCTGATACACACACACACACACACACGGCCGCTCTAAAGCGGTCACAGCACCTCTTTCTGGATGTAGTCCATCAGGTTCTGCAGATCCAGGTCATCCCTGTAGTGCGTGATGGCCTTCTTCACAAACTTTCCCAGAGCGTCGCGAGTCTATCGGAGGAGACACACGGGGGAGGTTACACCAACAATAACAGCTCTGATATTAACACAGAAATGAAATCTGTTAAATATTAATAGCTTCATTAAAGCAGCCGGAGGTGATCTTATCTATAAATGTCTATAACCGGGCTCCTGCAGTGCTCAGTGCCGAGGTGACGCAGCTCAGTTAATTACTCCAGCTGCATGTGGGGAGAAAGAGCCCCTCTTTGTCCGACGCTTTGCCATGGCAACGAGTACATTTTGGTTATTTTTAATGAAATCTAAACTTTTCATTCTTTCTGGATAACGACGCTGGATCGACGCGATAACTTAAGACATCTTTTGACACCTCGAGAAATTGTTATCGAGGGAACGCTGGTTCCAGAGACTTTCCCTCAGATTGAACCAGTCTGTGTGGCGTTCCCTCAGGGGGCTCTGGAGGCGGCCGCCATGTTGGAAATCCTGCCTGACTTTCAGTCAAGAGCTTCATAGAATGAAAATGAAGCTGTTTTTAAAGATACTAAAAATCCCCCCCCTGATGACATGAAGACCAAGACGTCGGTTCAGAGGAGCTCCAGCATCGTTATCCTGAGATGAATGTTGAAATTTCAAGAAAACAGAGACTGTCATGATTTGGTCTTATTTAGGTTGTTTGTTTGTTTTTGTCTATTTCAGAGTTGAGGTTTCCTTGTTTTAATTTCTCCTGCCTGTCCCCTTGTTGTTTCTTTTCTTTGTCTTAATGTTTCCTCGTCGTCTGTTTTGAATTTGTAAGGTTTCTCTTTGTTCCAGTGTTTATTCTTGAGTTCTTTGAGGCTTTAGTGTTTCTGGATTGATTGTGTATTTCTAGTCCTGAGTGTCTCTTACTTTAGCTCAGTACATTAATTTATTAGTCAGGGACCATGTGATCACATTAATCTCAGAGAGAAAAGACGCTTCGTACCAGATTATAGCAGTTTGCTCATTTCCGTCTGCAGGTCGACACAGAATACACACACACAACATATAAGTGAAGCATATCACAAAACACATGCTAAGACCCAACACTACATTTAGAATAATGTTTGCATCGTCAAAGTTCAAATACTGAACACGAAGAGGAAACACGATGATTATTTACCATCCATCTCCTGATGTTTTAGTTTCCTCGAGGCTCCCTGTGATTGATCTGTTTTTGACTTTTGGTTGTATCAATCATTTTTGTTGTTTTCCGTGATTGGGTCCACCTCTTGTGTTTTTCCAACCTTGTGATAGTAATACATTTATTATCACATGAAAACTGAGTTAGATAAAATGGATTGATGTGGAAATCCTCATCCAATACAAACGAATCATTTCCTGGATTGTCATGAATCCATGTTAAAACCAGTTCACAAGAAGAATCCGGCTTTTTTTATTCCTGATCCACTGGGAGACTTTCTCTGCACTCCTTTGACTTTTCCTCTTCCTATAAACATTATTTCACAGCATATTTGTGAACTGCAAAAGTATGTTTCTATTATTAAAGAGCCATCTGGAGACATATTCCAGTGTTTATGCCACAGACGCTCTGACATGCAGCATTCTCCTCCTCATCACATATTCTGTGTCCATGCAGCTGTCTGAATACACAGGAATTATGTTGAATGTCAGAGGGGCACAAATCTTCTTGTTTGCATCTCATGAGCATCCAGTGGGATGTATATTTCATCCAGAGCGCAGCAGCAGATGCGGGCTTCGATGCAGGAGCGCAGCATGGCAATAACAATAAAACCATTCATGCCTCCACGATCAATTCACACGATGCATGGACACACACACACACGCACACACACACACGCGCAGGCTTTATGCCATTTCGGCTGCTCGAGATAACTGCGTGAACTTAACCGTTTGTTATTATAATGTTGTCATTTTCAGCCGCTGCGTTACAGCTGAGTAAACAAAAAGCCAGATGAAAAATAATTGGATGATATTGATTTATCTGAATAATCTGTAATGAGGACTCCACACTTAATGAGGTTGATTCAGATGTCGAAACTGGGTGCTACTTTATATTTGTAGCTTCTGCTTCCTCCTCCGGCGTATAAATGAGGTTTTGCATTGCTAATATTTAGGTTTCCTATTCTCTCATATAATTAGCGTCTGTAAAGGTGCTTAATGCAAATCTTCATACTTAAAAGTCTCACAACAAGGAGGGCCACGGTTACACAGACTCAGAGTTCAGCTGTAATTTATGCTAATAGGAGCACTGGATGCTAATAAGCTGCTGAACTTTCAAATTTCATTCAGCTTCAGATGAACTTTAGTGAGCGCTTTGCTGAAGGCTTTCTGGATTGTTCCCGTTCTAAGCCGTGTTAGAGCAGGGTTATATTGATTAATCCTGTGCGTGGTATCAAAATAGCCCCAAAACTTTATCCTGGAGTATCGAGCTAAACGGTGTGTCACGTTCCACCCTTCCATCTGCTTGTGTTTGATCACGTGGTACAGTACGCTCGGGGGGGGGCCTCACAAGCCCACCGTCACACACACACCTCCTCGTGTCATTAGCGGCAGAGCCTCCTTCAAGGGATGTGTTGAACTGGAACATTTGGTTCTACTTTGAAGTGCTGGAGCATTTGAATCATTTAGCGAGGAAGGATGCTGAGCGGGATGTTAAACTGCTCTGTTTAGCAGCAGGCAGTCCGAGCGCTGACAGAGAACACAAGGGAGAGGAGAGGTATCATCAGACAGCAGGCACCTCGCCACCAGACACGCTGAGGCCGGCTGTTGTGCTTTTATTCCCAGCAGAGCCCTGATGGGATGTTACTGTAGGAGATAAGTGTGTGTTCCTCTTACTGTAACCCTCAAATCACCAGGGTCATAAACCCAGCTCAGATGAGTGTTCCCACTGAGGGGGTTACCTGCTGGCACTTTAACTCACTGCCTCCCTTAACCCTGAATTTTTCCAAAACAGATACTCTCAGCGCATCTTTCGCTTCGGCTCCCGGCTCCGTCTCGAGGTCTAATACACAAAGTCTGCAGCACTTATGATGTTCAGAAAGTCGTCCTGCTCCGTGCATGCTGTGTGCTCTTGTTTTGCACATTTAATCTGCACGGTGCTGCAACACCACGAAGAGTTGATGAGTTAGAAGAGAAGGGGAAACTTTTCACAACGTTGCCCTTTCTAACTTCTCCAGACGTGTGAAAAAAAAAGGTAAAAAGCTGTTAAAGTAGTATTTATAGTCTTCATTATTATATTATTATAGATGATGTATTTTGAAGTCATACAGAGGGGGAATTTGTTTCTTGTCACAGAAAGGTTTGCACATGACATCTGATGAATACTGTGGTGCAGTTAGCACCAACTCTCTGCTGGGAGGAGCTGTTAGCTGTTAGCTGTTAGCACCAGTGTTTGGGATTGACATGTTTTTTTGTTTTGTTTTAATTAAACTGCTTAGAAAGAAGGAAGTTTGTCCTAAAATGACTCAAATAAAAATGTGCTCAAAAAGCACCAGAGCACAGAGATGCTGTTTGCTCTGCAGGCAGCGAGGGGTTAATTTAACCCTTTGCGAGTGCTTGGTGAATTAGACGACGTCTCTTGAATTG
This sequence comes from Symphodus melops, assembly GCF_947650265.1. Classification (NCBI taxonomy): domain Eukaryota; kingdom Metazoa; phylum Chordata; class Actinopteri; order Labriformes; family Labridae; genus Symphodus; species Symphodus melops. The sequence goes on along the minus strand of NC_136696.1, from coordinate 2,770,645 downwards.
TTCTCACAGATTTAGTCGACACTAAAGCTGCACAACCCGTTTTGTGTATTCGCTCAAATCGTATCTTTAGTCCTGATAACTGGCAGACGCAGTGAACATGAACCACTGAGTGCATCTCCACAAACAAGATGGCGTCTTTACATTTTTAGATTCTCTCTTCGCGTCTTTAATGCAGCGCTCAGCGTGTGAAAGAATACCGGGCTGATCTGTCTGATGGCGAGGATATGGCTGTGCGTGTTGCTTTTCTTAGAGAAGAGAGACTCAGGTTCAAATTGAACAAACCAGAATGTTTGATAAAGCCAGGAGATACAACGCAGATACCGAGGGCGTTGTCCCAGCTGAGGGTCGACCTCGCTGACTCGCACGTCAGCTACCAAAACCAGCGAGTTGACCCCGACTGTCAGAAGTCACAGGATCATATCCAGCAGTAAGGTGCCTCCTCTAAAATGTTTGTGTGCTGTGTCAGCGGACGTTTTAGGTGGGGTGATGTTCGTGTGTTAGTGTCCTTGAAGTGTTGCACACAGTACAGAGGAGAGGTGCATCGGCCTAAGATAAAGAGCTTTAACAGCACAGTGATTCGGTTGTATAGTTTTCACCTGAGCTGAGGTTTTTTGTGTTCTCTAAAGTTAGCATGTTTCTGTCTGTAGCGGTGCAAAGCTGAGCTTCCTGGTTTGATGTAATTCATTCTGCATCTCCCATGTAACCCTGCTTCAAAACATCCAGAGCTTCCCTTTCAGTCTTTGCATTCTCGGTGTGAACACTAGGATGTTTTCTTTCCTCTTCCTGAGACGTTTTCACGGCTAACGGGCAGCGACATAAACCCTGTAGTGCCGCTGTGCGTGTGAGCTGTTTGCTGAGTGTGCTGTTTGGCTCACACAATGACAATACATTCCCCCCTGTGAGCTCACTGGAGCCTTCTGTGGATTCGATGCCTTATTAACTTCTATACACTGTCGTTTACAAATGCACAGGATGTCCGAAAGCTGAAAGAAAGTACACTAAATCGATGGAGCTAAAGGGGGGCATGCACGGTCGAAGAAGGTGTCACTGTGGAAGAGAGCTTGCAGACCAAATGTGACCTTTACAGTGACTTTCTATTATGTGATAAATCATCCTGTGAGCAGCACTGTCAGTACACAGACACGTACCTGATCCGAGTAGAAGAAACCCAGAATCGCTATGGCCAGCTGGGTGAGGAAGACCAATGTCAGGCTGAAGGAGAACTACAGCGAGAGAAGATCCGAAGATTAAAACATGGCCTGAGTGTCGTGTAAGCAAAACACAGAGCCGGCGTCAGTAATGTGTCTATTACTGTCTTGAGGAGGCGAATGTTTTCTCGGAGGGCTCCGATGCAGCCGCAGAAAGTGATGAAGAACATGACCACCCCCACCACAATTAGGATGACAGCCGGGTCGATCAGGAACGTGTCCCGCACCGTGTCTGGCACAGAAACAGGAACACAGCAGCCTGTTTAGACATCTGTCCTCGTCTGGTCTACCTTCATCTCATCTCCTCCCTGTCATTATTTTCATTATTTTCTCTGCCCTCCTGTCTAACCTTGATTCAAACTCATTTCCCCTCCCTCCCTCCCTCCCTCCCCCTCCGCCCTGTTTTTGCCTCTGCACACCGGCTGTGCCTGTGTTCTCCTAAATATCGATGACCCTTTGTGGATCAGACAGGATTCCGGAGCGTAATCAGCGGGATGAGCCCAGGTTAATCCCTCTTTCAGTCCATCCACTATATCACAAATGAAACCTGGAAATGTTGGCCAGAGCTAAGCAAGGATAAAGCTAAAAGTTGTCAACCTACAAAACGAGACAAGCAGATCAGGTGGGACAACCTGTGAGATCTCAAACTGTTCCTTATACAGTTCACTCTCTCTCTCTCTCTCTCTTTTTGCAGGGAGAGAGAGATGGACGAGTTATGATCTGAGAAATGGAAGAAAACGTTTCATTCATTTACCTGTGGCCTTCTGGACTTTTGCATAGACGCCGATCGCAACGATTAACAAAGAGAAGACCTGTTAGAGGAGGAAACAAGACAAAGTTTACTCAGAGCATGATGAGCTTATTTCAAGAGAAGGATTCAAAAGAGTCCAGAGGCAGAGCATCATGAAGAACATCAAGCAAAAAGGAGACGTTAAAATCCTTCAAAGTAAACATTTATAAATATAAATAAAGAACACAGCTACAGTCTTTAAGAGGTCTGACACTTTTTGCTTTTTTTTTGTGATGAAACATGACAATGTAATGTGTTATTCATACGCCAAATTGCAGTTTTGCGTGCATATGATACGCCTAGCAACACATAGCGACTAGTTAAGGTCAGGAAACGGGATTGGGAGAGGTTAGAATAGTTGTCTATGTGTTTTTTTTATTTCCTTAAGTGTGTGATACTAAAATGGCACTTGTATTGCTTTACTTTATTATTTGTTTTTATTTTATGTTATTTATTTTTTTTGCTTTCTCTTATGGTTGTTGATTTACTTTTCTATATTTCTTGGGGAGGTCCTTTTTTAAGCCCATATCGGGTTTGTTTTAACCTCTCCTGCACTTACTATTTTTAATGTTTTATTATTTGTGTAATTGTCTTTTTGGTGCAAATAAACAAATAAATAAATAAATAAAAATAAATAAACCCCATGACTCCTCCGGACGAACGTTAGGTATTGGCGTATCACATGCACGCAAAATTGCAATTTAGTGTATGCATTGCACGACATTACAATGTTGTGTTACTTGTATGCAAACCTGTGAGACTGGGCTGGATGAAACACCACAAGAGGAATGTCATAGCATCATTATTTAAGCTAACAATTCCTTAAAAAACATGTATTTGACAATTCAACCACCTCATAAAGAGCTAGATGCAAACGGCACTCAAGACTGCACTGCAGAAGCTCAAATCTTATGCAAATTATTGTCAAATATATTTCATTACAAGCCGCACTCACTTGACAAATCAAACATCTTCTTTTGAGATATAAAAAGTAAGGCCGGTAAAACAGAATGTACTGGTTCATACATTAGGTCGTGCATGCCTCATTTGTTGCTTTCGATATATTTAAAAGTTTATTTTGACCTGGACTCGTCAGGTGAACGTTGACTAAAATAAGTATGATGGCGCGCCGATGGCTTAGCGGTTATGTTGTGTGCCCTGCGTACTGCATGGAGGTTATAGTCCTCGTTGCAGCGCCCACAGATTCCCGTCCAACCTCGGCCCTTTGCTTCATGTCATCCTCCACGCTTTCCCTCCAACATTTCCTCTCTCTCTCTCTCTCTCTCTCTCCAGCTGTCGTATCCAATAAAGACAAAAAAGCCCACAAAATTACACACAAAAAAAGGATTAAAAGATATTCTTCCCTCCAAAGTGGAAACACACTTGCTTTAATTAAAATTTTTGCAGTGTTGGACCAAGACGTCTCCTGAAGTCCCTAACCCATTTTGTGCAAACAAATGACTTTGAAATTGGTTGAGAATTCACGATCAAGGAGAAACCTTTCCGAGCCTCTTTTCTTCCGTCTTTATCGGCTGATGCAAAAGCTTGAAAAGGCCTCCGTCGTAGATGTTTAAATCTTTGTTTATTTCTTGCTTTGAGGTTTGAGTTGTTACATTTTCGCAGCGTGGCTGCGTGTTAAAACCCTCTCAAACAGGACAGGTGTGATGAAATTAGCCACACTGAGTCTTTCCTTAGGTGCTCAGTATGTTCAGAGCCTGTAGCCTTGGCAACCGAGCCCGTCGATGTTTTTAAAAACAAACTCACAGATGGATGTCAGCAGCAGATAAAAAAAAGACAGAAGGTTCTCAGCTTTAGTCATATCAGTCCACCTGTATTCTCAAAGCTCTCTCCAGTATTTCTGAACATTTCTGCGATGTAGAACTTGACCTTGACTGTAAAAAAAAAAGGTAATTATCCAACCTAGCGTTTTAAAGACCCATAAACGAGCAGAAATGGCGACGCAGAGAGTGAAATGGCGAGGAAAGCAAATTTGTCTTATAGCCGCTCTCTGCATTTTCTTAAAAATGAAAAACACAGCAAAACATCACAGTGGCATAAAAAAAAGGAAGAAGAAGCTGTGAGTGTGTAAAATATTGAACAGAATAGAGACGTTGGCAGCCCCCGCTGAGCGCGCCGCCGATGTGAAGGCGAGAATCCCTCCTTTAATAATCTTTCCGAACAGTGACGACGCGGAGCACGTGGCGTGTGTGTGTGCCGTGAGTGATCGAGTCGCTGGAGGACGTGTTGTAAAGCTGCTGAGGATGGGACTTCGCTCTGACAGAAGCTACATAATAAAGCAGCCAGGAGGGCGGCTAAATGGCTGGAATTAGAGCTTCCTGTTGATTGCATTGTCAACACTAATTTCCCTGCTTTCCTTGATTGTTTTTCTCACCTTGAATAACAATCTGCACGGCCCGGCTTTCATTTCCAGCCTCCAGATTCACAGATAGTCCCCTGATTACTAATTGTGTTTGTGTCAATATGTGTGTGTGTGTGTGTGTGTCATGCTTGTGCACCTCCAGCCTTTTGTTCAGTCTGCATGAAGATGGCTTTGTTTTCTTTCTGTGTTGGATCTCCAGAGGTCAACAGGATCCACGCTCTGCAAGCGTCATTTGTGGTGAAAGAGATGTTGTTTTTATTTGTCAGCTTTCACATCTAACCCAATTGTGTTTTTGTGCTTCAAGAGGAGTAAATAGTAGTTTTTATCTCCGTCTCATTTTTGAATCAATAGTCGGCCTGGACAAGATAAAAGCTGACGGCACACAAGTGGAGCTGATGATGACAATTTCTTTAAGAAGAAGAAGAATTTCTTTTAAAGATTTTTGAACGCTGTTAGTAATTCTGTGTTTTTAAGGATGTTGTGTAGGAGTGTGTTTACCTGCTGCTGCTGCTGCTGTGTGTGTGTGTGTGTGTGTGTGTGTGTGTGTGTGTGAGACAGCATGCATTTGCAACAGGACGCACACACACACATGTGGTGAATATACTCCCGCTCTGTTTTCAGGCTTTTCAAAGGGATGAATCAGGCTTCTCCCGGAGGATTGTGCGGCGAGGTGAAAGCCGGCTGAACTGAGCCATGGGGACACGGGGACACGGGGACAAAGGCCTGATGGATTAGAGCTGCAGTGTTCACTTCTGAGCTCGCGTCTGATAAACAAAGTCAACACAGGCCCGAGCTGCCGGGGCTGCGGTTATTGCTGATTGGCTCTAAACACAGAGCGTGTGTGGTACAGTGTTTGCCCCCCCCTGCTGTGTTTGTATAGGATTGGATGAACACGGATGTCATGGAGGTGAAGTGTGTCTCTGATGTGAGCCCTGTATTTTCAGTAGTGATGTGAAGGAGGGCTTTCCCGACATTGTGTGCGTGTGCGTGTGTGTGTGCATGTGTGTGTGTGTGTGTGTGTACCAATGTAAGAGCGACTGTTACGATCTAATGCTCTTTTTTACATTTGGCGTGATTCAAACGTTCTATCACACGTATGCGCTCTCTTTACTCATGAACACACGTTGGCTGTAACCAGTCCTTTAACCACCTGAAGTGGCAAAATCTCAAACAGTCAGGTTTGTCCTGTAATCTCTCCTAAATCTTCTCCTTTTAACCTCGAAACGGGAGCGAAGGCGCAGACTTGATCTAAAATAAATCCAGTGAGAGTCGCTGCTTAAAGTTGCTGATAGTTTTACTGTAAATCAAATTAAACCGAAAGTATATGAAGTGAATCTGATGACATCTAGTGCCTCTCATTAATCTGTAATTAATGTAGTATTGCTTAATATGTAAATTATGTCATCTGAAACTCACATTTTTTGCTGATTGCTGATTAATTACAAATTAAAGGCAAATAAAATAAACTTAAATTCGGCTGTTACACCTTCTGTTTCTTTAATATTTCCATGATATGTTTTTTTTTTTTAATTCAACAGCATTGAGCATTGCTTCACATGTAAAATGCTGAGTAGATGCCATGCATACAGGTTTCTTGTCATGGCTAATTCGTCCCTGGTTTGGGATTAAAGGAAAACAAGATTCTGTTTGGCAACACGTCCATCATACTGAAGCCTGCGCTCTCCTCCAGCCGCACATCCTCCGACCCCCCCTCCTCCAGCCGCACATCCTCCGACCCCCCCTCCCCCCTCCAGCCGCACATCCTCCGACCCCCTTCCACTCGGATTCCCACGGAAGGAGTAAAGCACCATTAAGAGCAAGCAGCGGTTGTAATTGGCAGTAGCCTGCGTTGTTGTGTTGGAGATGGGGATGTAAAGATGAATGGTGACATCGTAAAAGGTTGATTCAAAGGTGTCAAGGTTCACGTCGGTGTTATCTAATCTCAATAATAAACTGAGCGTCAGCAGCTGTAGAGAAAGATTTAAAAAGTGAGTCTTTTACTTTGGAAGCATTTTTGCTTCCCCGACACAGAAAATGAAAAGAGGTGAGAAGATAACAGACAAAAACTGGAAAACGGGGAAGACGGGGAGCGACACAGATAACACAGCCAGCATGACGCAGCGTTTAACCGACAGCACGAGGAGAGAAGCTCCAATCACCTCCGCTTGATGAGAGATTAAAAAACACAAAAAGGCCAAACCGCAGTGACAAGCGGGAATCTGTTTCACTCATCATCTGTCCACAGTCTCATTTTGTTCAATAAATGGGCGAGAGAACCCAGTATGGTGATTCGTGACGTAACGTGTGTTGAGTGACTCGTTCCAGCCCTCCTGTAGTTAGCAGGTAATGATGATCAGCAGAAAGGGGAGGAGCCAGCCGTCCTGTTCATGTAAACACAGGATTTTCAATAAATGGGAGTCAGGTATCCCCCGTTCAATCCTGTATATAGGAAATACAGAAACAATGCAGCCCAGGAAATGTCCAACAACAGCTTTCTTTTCTGAACATACACAGAACTGTTCACATTCAGACTCCCATGATGCTTAGTTGCCAGGGGTTAAGTATGAGTCAGTGCACTTTGATGTTATAAGACCCAGCTACTCCACGTTTGCTACAGTGACATATGAGCAATGGTGAGTGTCCATATATAACTGTAGTAAACTTAAAATAGTCACAGCAGGGGGGCTGCAGTGCTCCTGCTGTTTACAGCTCCCGGATACTATCTGTGTTATATCCCTTCATATATTATTTATAATCTCTTTTTGTGCTCTTTCTAGTTTGCTCTCTTTTTACAGCGTCTGACTTTTTGGTTTTTTTTTTCTTTTTTCAAGCTTGTAGATTTGTTCGCTCAGAAATATTAAGATATGTTGTTCAGAGACTACATAACAGCTGTGTTTGTGTCGGCGCTTGTCTGAGCTACAAGAAGACGAATCATACGACAGAACAACTCTTACTCACCCAAAATAAGAAGCTGAAGAAGAAGAGGAAGTATCTGATCCACGGGTTGACGAAGGAGAACGTCTCAGCTCGCTTCAGATTCTGTGTCCTGTCCATTGTTGTGGTTTTTTTACAGTCCGGTCTAGTAGAGCACGTTTGCATATGCAGCCCCACCCCGCTGATACTGAGCCGCCATGTGAGCCTGGAATGTAGGGGGGGGGGGGGGGTCTAAAAAAGGGGTAACGAGGCTGTGACGTTGCCCCACCATGCTGGTGAGGCCCAGAACTGTCTATGCAGGCAGGCAGGTCAGATTACACAGAAAAGGTCTGCAGCTGAAAGGCCTACAAGCTTCAGAGTGTCATCAGCCAATCACGGGCCTTCATCCAAACTGCAGATTGATTTAAAGTTTATTGCTCATGAAGGACTTTTGTTCCTGTGTGTGTAAAGGAAAGCTGTCGACACAGATGTCTACAATTATATCTCCAGTTTTGGTTTCTGATTTGGGCCTTATTTGCCTCAAAGCGAATTTGCTGAACTACATAACGCCACTCAAATAAATCAAGAACCCAACGTGCCACTCCTCCCTTCTCTGAAATGAAATTTAGATGTACGGCTCGATTGACAGCTCATCCGGCAAAGCGGACCATCTGTCAGACTGATCAGACAGGGATTATCTGAGGACAGAGTGCAGTCAGAAAAAACGATCACACGACTGTTGAGTTCATGTCATTTATCAAAAATATTACGACCTGCTCTCTTTTAACTTCTGCAGAAACGTATTCTCAACTCTCCTCGCGAAAGGAAATACTTCATATAGTTTCCTAATTAAAAAGTTGTTCTCTGCTTTAAAGGTCACATACTCTCCTCCTCTTCAGTTTAAATAAGTCAGAGCTCCTCTTCAACATGTGTGTGTTTTCTGTATTTGATCATGTCTATAAACCCCTCTATTTCAGCCCTGCTCAGAACAGGCTGTTTCTGTGTCTGTAGCTTTAAATATGTAAATGAGCTGTGTCTGACCACGCCCCCTCTCTGGAAGGGCTCAGGTGGCTCAGTGCTGCCTCGATGATTGCTGATTGATTATTGCTGGTTGAAAAGCTTCCTCGCCAAAATCACAATGGGACTTTCTTTTTTCTTTTTCTTCAACAAGAACAAAAACAAAATGTTCATTTGAAAATCACAAGATTTGATCGAAGGAAGTAGTTAGCTTTGTTTGGACTTTTAATATGCAAAGCCAACCTTGCAAACATTCTTCATTTGTTTGTTTGTTTGACGGCTAGTCTTGTAGCGACTGGCAGAAATGTTGTTCATTAACAGGCATTTGTTTGGGGCCCCAGGCAAGTAAAGGGCCCCTGAGGGCTCACACAGTTAAACCAAAGCAGTGTTCCTAAATGTGCACATTTTGCAATGTAAGAAACCTTCCTAATGGAGCCCTGTCGCCCTGCTTTGCGTTTCATGCAGTGTGGCTGTTAAGCCACAACTTGTCAATCAAAGTCAACAAAAAAAAAAAAAATTAGTAGGAAGAGGAAAAAAAAAAGAAACAGGAAGAGGAGTAAGCATCAGGACACCGGCGGACGTCATGGCGATGAGCCCAATAAGATTTTACTTCGACCCCCACTTGACTCTAGAATCAGTCCTGACAGCCGGCAGCAGGCGTGTCTGTTGTTTTGGAGGCGCCGTTTGACTGTCCTGATTGTGATTGTGATGTCTGACTGCCTGAGTTTTCTAAATGGTTTCTGTTGTCACCTGCTGCTAAAGCCAGAACGGTACCTTAAGGAAAACCAATCTTTCTTATTTCACCGATCTTACATCCAAGGGTGAAATGGAAAAGACTTTTTCTGCATTTTTAGAAACAATGTGAAGCTAAACTAAGCAAGTAGGAGATTCAAAAGAAGAAGAAGAAGAACAAACAGCATGAAGTACAGTGAGCCTGTCTTCGTGTTACTGTTTCAGATGTGGCTTCACATGCAAACACAGCAGCACAAAATATCCTGCAAAATATCCTGGCCGCCGTTTGAGTTCACTCGGGGAAACACGACAGATTGGGAACAGATAGCAGCTCAAACCAACCTGCATGTCACCTTCACTGCAGCTTCACAAGCTGAATGCTGCTGTGTCTGGACAAACTGAACATCCTCATCAAATTAAAAAAAACAAAAACCCCTGCGTGTTCACCTCAATCGAATGGCTTCTGCTGGGGATGATTGGGGACGAATTTGAAAAAGCTGCAAAAACAATTAGAGGGGAAAAAAACGTATCCAATGTTCTTTTCTGTTGACTTTATTTCAGGACATGTAACTTATACAAAATAGTCTATACAAAGGCTTTATTTAAGTAACTATTTTTTTGCATAGAAGGAACAGTAATGCAAAACAAAAAGCCAGGGTGGAATGGCACAATAAACTCCACTCGCTAACACACAAGGGCCAGATAACAATTAGGTTTCAAAACGCGATAGAAAAATATTCTGCTGCTCCCTCCGTGCTGCCGAACAACCAGACAAATTGGCGTTTGTTTCCTCTTTCATCAGCTCCCTTTTTGTTCTTTTAAAAAAAAAAAAAACCCTCAGCTTGGCTTCCTTTCTACCGCTAGCTCATCTCAGCATCTTAAGGACGACGCTCCCTCAGGTTTTTATTATTTCATTTTTAAAAAAACAGACCATTTTAAGGCGGCAGTGCCACTTCCTTTCAAACAGTACACCATGGGATCTGCTGTGACACCGCTCGTCTTCATCTTTATTACAAGTCCTACCTTCCACCCCCTTCCAAAAAATCAGCATCAAACTATGTTTAAACGCTGCCAATATAATTGACAGTGGCATAAAAAGGGAATACATCAGGAGCATCCAGTCATTAAACATGAAAGGCAATGAGCGTACGGTGCCGTGGGATTTTGTGACACTCTTTCCTTTATTTAAAAAATAGTTGATTTAGAGAATAAAGAGAAGGTAGTGCACCACCTAGTATAGATATTCAGAGTGCTTTCACATGTAGCAGAAGAAACTCCACAGGACAAGGCTGGCAGGTATCAGATATTGCCATCCAGCAGAACACAACATCAAACACACCATTTGAAGAGCATACATTTCCACTGCTCAGATATTCAGCTGTAGCACAGGGGAAGGATTACGAGGAGATTACAGAAATAAATGTTGAAAGTGGCAAAAAAAAAAAAAAACAAGAAGAAGAAAAGGGAGAAAAAAAAACTATTTTTAAGTCTCTAAATTCTTCACAGCAGAGAAAGCGTATTCTGCCATTTCCTGTGCTTTACTGGGCGAGCTTCCCTGGATAAGAGGGGGTACAAACATAGGAAACGTGTGTCGCACTACAAACAGGATGTAAATGTGGTGAAATAAAATAAAAACAAAACTGACAAAAACACAATTTTACATCAAATTTACATTTCTCCTGTACTGTAAAAAACAAAACAAAAAAACAACAGAGGCAGAAAATCTGCTAAACATGAGCATTGCAAAGCTGTATGTGTTCTCAATCAGGGCCAGCGTCCTTCGAAGGGCACTTACTCTATGAAGGTTGCGTCACAGAAGCGGACAAGGCTCCTTCCAATATGGCCGACAAACCTGCACCACCAAGGATGTAGGGTGCATCCTTTGTGGTGCAACATATCCCAAGGTCGATGCACTCAAATCCCTAATGGTGGACAATTACGCTGTAAAGCTGGACTCGAAGCTTTGTCGTAGCTGCCCACTCTGTAGCTGTGCACAGTCTCTGCTTGTACAGGTTACCATGGCGACTGAAGCTGTGCATTTTATGTCGGAGTTGGAGCTGATAAATGATGAGCAGCACTTGATGATTCTGCAATTATTTATTATTTCTAGCGTTTCCTCGTCCCCTGAATTGTGAAAAAGGCAGCGGTACCAGGCTAAGTACGTTTGTTGTCTGTTGAGTGGGTACTGGGCTTAGTGAACCGACGGCGTGGACGCTACGGGGACGGAGACGTGTAAACCGGGCTTTAAATTTAAGTTGTCGAAAAAAACTAGCAGTCTAAATGTTAAAAGTTATAAAAGACCTTAATAATAGGTTGAGCTGCATGTTAACTAGTTCTGGAGCAGCTGCTGAGGGTGCAAGGCGACAGGGGGGCGGAGCTTAGTAAGGAAAAGGATCCTATTATGCTAACAGGAAGTCCTTCACAAACCAGACTGTCTCATTTCCTGCACCAAGATCTGGCTCCTTCGAAGGAGTCCAGCCCTGAATGGGTCCACAGCTTCGGTTTGATGACACATTTGTAAGAGAGATCGGCTTGTTGGGCAATTCAGTCGTAGAAAACGGCGTTTAAACTGCCACAGGGAAAGAAGGAGTTGGAAACATCAGTTGTAAAAGGAGCATATTTACATCCAGCGCTGAGGTACGGTAGTGACATGGGGTTGTGCAGTGTCATAATAATAGACCATGCACTCTAAGGGCCTCATAATAATGGCAGTTTGAAAAAGAGAAATACTGCAGATTAAACCAGCACGCCCTTTCATCTAGGTCCTAACACAGAGAAGCACTACGACAAGCGTGCAGTTTGTCTTTTGTTGGCTTCGCCTGATAGTACAGTAAGTACGCCGAATTTCCCCCTTTCAATTCTGACTTAATTGCCTGTAGAAACGTTAAGACAGAAAGGCGTTTTTTGTTTTTTTTTGCACCTCGTATGGGCACATCTCAAAGACTAATCCCCTCAGAAACAAATGTTTAATAATGTCCTGTTCTCACAATGAGTTCCAAAGAGCCTCTGAAAAAGAAGAGCCGACAGGAAGAAGGGAAACAAAAACAGCACATCATATAAAAACAAGCAGCGACAACCAATGTACAAAAATAACAAAATTAAAAACAGCGTTTGTTAAAATGTCATTCGTCCCCCCGCGCTCTCTGAAGACGTGACGGAACATGTTCTCTGACGTGACCGTGAAGAACCAGGCTGACGGAGAGAGAGGGAGTTCACTCGTGGGCACAGAGTCACCGAGTGTGCAGGCTGGCTGGCTCGCTCCGAAGTCATGACATCCGATTTTTTAGAGACAGACGATGCTTTTGTTTCATTTTTTTTACGACCCTTCATTCTGAGACAGCAGCGTTCAAACACTTCCCCACCGCGTGCAAGACAAAGCAACAGCACAAGAAACAATATTTATTTTGGAGTTTTCCGCCTGCTCCTCCGGGCTGCACTGACTTATAATGCAGTCTGATTGATAGAGCTGTTATAAATATGCCTCCTGCAGCCCCTCCTGAGCAGAGGAACATACCTCACAGCTGCTTTCAGACATTTAAAGAGCACAGCTGTATTTCTTCTGTGTCAGGGCTGCCAGCTACTGTAAATGTAGGGCCTGGTGTCCGCAGACTTAAATAAAGGATGTGTGGAGAGTTTGTGGAGGCAGCCGAGCAGGAGGAGATGTGACCGCTCGTGCCTGCGCTGTACATCAGCAGCTGTCATGTCCCCCCCCCCGTGGACACAACAAGACGAGTCGGAGCATATGGGGGCAGGCGGTGAATCACAGCCAGCAGGGTCGCTGCACACAACACACCAAATCAGATGCTTCCTGATGCACGATGCCCCTTCTTCCTAAATCTGTGACTCTCACATTAACTCGCTCGAGAAACAATAAGAGGAAAAAGTCAAGAATGACTTCAGGTGATACTCTGAGGCGTGCAGGCTGCCAGACCGCAACGATGTCAAAACGGTGATTCTGGGTGGGTCAAGTTCTCCTCCTCGCCGGGTCATTCGTTTTCTCGTGTAGCAGCGCAGAACGACGAGCCACAAAGATTTATCGAAGAAGGCAAACACGGCCTGCTCTGGGTCCAGTGGTTTCTCTACAAACAAAAGCCTGCTGAAGGATTTCTACTTCATTACATGGTCTTAACCTTCGATATAGACACCATTTCCATCAACAGTAGAAAGTGATACTTTAATAACCCTTGCAGAAAACGTCCTGAAATGGTCGAGGTGAGCCGCACGTGTGAAAACACCTCGAGAAGATCGTGCGGAATTTTGGAAACACTACATCACCTTTATTCTACTCGATCCTGACAGCTGACAGCTGCTTGTTTGAAATCGATCGGGGCAAAGATGCCTGCTTGGTCCAGAGTCAGGAAACGTCTGACATCACTCCCCAAAGCTCGACACTTCTCTATTTTTAGCATCTAAATTCAGAGAGTTAAATTCCTGCTCCACACGCAGCTAAATGTGTGCGCTTAATTCCCCACAATAAACGGATGTAATCAGCCAGAGTAATTGGAAACACCTGTGTGGGTCTGCAGGGCCTTTTTTTTTTTTTTGTATCAGCACTTTTCTTTGATTGCCGTGAAAAGACACGCACGCCTCCTCACAATCGACTGTTACATCAGATAGAGAAGAGTGACTGAGAGCAGGAAAAAAGTGCACGCTGTACAGGAAACGGCTAACGCCAACACGATGTCATTCGGATTGTTGAAATGAGAAAAACATGCCAACCTCAGTCGGCGATATCAGATGGAGGGGTGTGTGTGTGTGTGTGTGTGTGTGGGGGGGGGGGGTTACGCACTGACTTCCTGTTTGACCTGTTGTGTCAGCGGTGGATGTGAGGACTCGCTGCTTTGCGTTGACACTCGGTGGTTAAAGAGTCGGCCTGCCATGCAGCCTCGAACACTCGGGCAGTCGTTTACATACGGTCAGATATGTTGAACACACCGCTGTGGGGTGTTTCCCATCTTAAAGAGGCAGCCTGATTCTTCCAGTAAACAGTCGTGTCCTTCAGGGCAGGTTTGTCGTACCTATCTGTCTCAGCTTTGATCCGCCTTCTCATCTCTCCCCCAATCCCTCTGTGGCT
>NC_136696.1:2691453-2756331 GCF_947650265.1 Symphodus melops | reverse complement strand
CTGCATCATTTTCATTCGTTTAAAATTGAACCCGATCTCATTAGGCTTGATTCTTTTATAATAGTTTAATGGCCCACTGTGGGAGAATTAAAGTCACCAGCTGTTTAACTCCATGCAGACAATCCCCAGTATATGCACAACAGCTGTGGACAGGAATTCACTTTAAAGAGCTTTTTTGTTTTGTAGACTCTCCGGAGAGCTGGTTCAAGCTTCACAACATAAAAACTCTCTTTATATAAGTGAGGAAGGTGTGATGCGTGAAGGGGGAAGGACTTCAGCTGGGAGTTACACAGACTGTCTTCTGAAGGGGTTAAATATGATCACCGTCAGGCTCATTATGTTTCAATACTTCATGTACTGCAAAGCTGCTGCAGGTCAAAGAGCTGCTAAAGGTTTGGACTACCAGGGGAACTGGCACCTTGACCTCCTCTCTCGCCCTCTCTCTCTCTCTCTCTGTGCATTGATATCCCTGCATGTCATTCTTCGTCACTAACCACATGTGTTCCTGGGAGCTCCTGAGCTCTCATGTCTTGCAGGTTCCTCGCCCCCCCCCCCCCCCCGTTTGTGTCTTATCCCGTCTCCCCTGATCCCACTTTTTCTTTTTTCTTTTTGTAAAGCATCTTGAGATAACATTTGTTATGAATTGAAGCCATACAAATGATGACTGACTGGTTGATTGAATGAATGAATGAAGGACTTTACTTTGAAACACAAATTTTAACATGATAATAACAAAAAAAAAAGAAAAGGAACAGTGTCAGTAATGTACAATCTTTATCTTCCCCCAGTGTTACAGAAACACAGGAGCAGCTTCACCTCTTAAATACACCTGTCACAAATATCGTTTTTGAAGCTCCTCCTAACCTGACGTACAGAATGCAGTGTTGATCCTGTTTTATTTAAAGTCCCGTTTTAGACACAACTTTCCATCCTGCTCTTTTTCTTGATATTTAACTTTGAATGAAACTCTGCAGAGAAGATCATTAAACATTGTTATGGAGGTTTTCTCTCCGGGTGAGAAAGAAGACACGATCCTCCGAGGCGGCCGTAGAGAGGGGTCACAGACTGTACGGATCATTAGGGGGGGAAAAGCCACTTAACAGCCGTCCACTCTCTCTGTGGAGATATTATTTGTTTAATATTAGAAAAAGTTGAATCTAAAAAAAAAAGGTCAGGATGATGAGGAGCAGCAACCAGCATTTATTCTAACTTTTAGAAGTCTCCTCGAGAAGCTAACGCTGAGTTTAATTTCTCTCAGAGTCAGATGAAGAGCAGCGATGCTGACAGCAGAGGAGACAACGTCTAAAAGACCAGAACTTTCCAGAAGTATCCGTGCCATTTAGAAAGTCCGCCTGCAATTAAGATCAAGAATGAAGCTAACACTGTGTCTGTGGACATGTTGCCCGTCTATCACACGCAGACACACATAGAGCAGAGGTCGCAGGAAAAGGGGAATTTGTCCGACACATTGGCTGACATCTGAACAGTTTGTCGCTCGACGGTCTGGAGCAAACAACAACTAAATATAAAAACCCATATGGAGTCAAATCTGTGCAAGTGTCAGGTAAAAAATAAACTCTGCTTTGTTCAGCCTGAAGACACCCTGAGGACACACAACCTCTAAGTAAGTGAAAACTCCTGCAAAGACAAGAGGGGAAGATGAGAGGCAGAATATAGGAGGAAATGAGAAGCAGCTTGTGAGGAGGAATATCCATCAGCCTTCCCTGCAGTGCTTTTAATCTGAGACTCCACACCTGAGAATCTATATTCAGCCTCTCTCTCTCTCTCTCTTTGCTCTGATGGCTCCTATAATATGGCTACCGGCTCCTGGCACAGAACCAGGTGGCTTTGATTCTCCCAGACAGGATCAGGGTTCAGAAAACAGTGACTTCAATATTTCACATTGTGTGGGTGCCCAGAACGCCCACCGCGCGCCGGCCTCATAACTTCCAGAGCCCGCGAAGGTGGCACAGAACGTGCACGCTTTCCGAACATGCAGCCACACAGCCAGACGTGTTGAGGTAAGATCATCCGTTATCCATCTCGCACATGGGGAAAATGTGCAAGAATAACTGCACGTGGACACAGAGGAGGAAGAACTCACCTGCACCACCAAGAAGACCATGCCGATGGTTACCAGCAGGTACTTGTTGTCGTCCAGCCATTCCTCCACTTTCTCAAAGCAGCCCTGAAAACAGAACCAAGGCATGTGAAGATACAGCTGACAGGGGAATGACATCACTTCAACCTCAGTGTTGTTAGCTTAGCTTAGCTTTGAATACCCAAACACAGGCGTGTTTAACTTCTGAGCTTTTAAACCCCTATGAACCAGGACGCAGTCTGAGATCCTCCAGCAGAGCTTTGCTGGCTGCTCCACGGTCCAGGCGGGACACAGAGCCCCAAGCATGTATCACAGCAAGAGCAGATCAGAC
This sequence comes from Symphodus melops, assembly GCF_947650265.1. Classification (NCBI taxonomy): domain Eukaryota; kingdom Metazoa; phylum Chordata; class Actinopteri; order Labriformes; family Labridae; genus Symphodus; species Symphodus melops. The sequence goes on along the minus strand of NC_136696.1, from coordinate 2,753,899 downwards.
CTGCAGAGTCGCTCTGCACGTTTTAATAGTAAGTGAAAGAGAGAAAGACGGCATCCTTTGTTTGAAACCTGCAGCAGCAGTCTGAGTGGCTGTTTGGCAACGACTTCAGCATGAAGAGCGTGTCAGTGTCACTCTTTCTCACATTCACTTTGTCGCACAAAAAAAGCAACTGATTCAACTAATTAAAATAAACTCAGATTCTGAGGTCAAAAAGTGAAGTGATTACAAGTCCTATTTGAAGTCGTGTCTGCGAAGCTCGATGCCAAACTTTAGCGAGAACAGAGGGGCCCTTAAACGTTTCTGGATCTGACTCTTATCTTGGTTTAGCTTGAGGAAGTTGTTGCTCATCCGCTCATTAACGGCTGACACAGTCAGCTCCATTTTTTTTTTGGCAATCATTTCCCCTCATTTAGCAGCCGCGCTAAGTCTGAATATTATCAGGCTGCGACGACTGACGATTTGAATAACCCCAGGAAATGATGGAGAGTTATCAAATCTATTTCAGCCTCTCATGTTCACAGTGAAGGGCCTCATTGTCTTGTTGAGGACACTACATCTCGCTCTGTCAGATCTGCTGCGAGGACTCTCATAATCACTTTGTAGCCTTTACTTTACGTCCTCCGACAGACTTCTCTGCTCCTGACGTGACGCTGGATTGTACTTTTTATGGTCAGCTTTTCACTTTGTTTCCATTTGTGTGCAGGTCCAAAAAGCCTGGAACAAGTAATTACAAGTAAAACTGATTCTGTTCATCTATATCGAGCACTTAATAATTAGAAACTGCCCCATGTTCTCTGGATGGCTGGAACCTGGATCAGGCAGCTCGTGACATCAGACGTTATCTTCATTTACTTTTTCTGTGGTAAAGTTGATGTCATTGCTGTGGATTTAATGAAAGTTCCTTATTTCTATTTTTTTTTTAAAAAGAAAAAAAAGCAGCATCTTTTAAGATACAAACAGGAAGTAATGCACCTTAGCTTAACACTGACACTTCGGAGCGGACATTAAGAAATGTTTGTAATCTCCGTAACCCTCAGTCTTCAGTTTTTATTGTTCGTGTTCGAAACAGTTTACTTCCCAGGACGAGAGATCCTGGTTAAAGTTTAATCAAAGAAAGATTTAGAGTGAAAAGTCATTGGAGTGTAAATACATGATTCATGAGATTAACCCTCAGCCGGCTGAACGACCAGCAGAGGTGTGAAAACGAGTGAATTACCCATGACTGTGGGGCTATATGTGGAGACGTATGGGCCATTAGGACAGACGTGTGCGCGAACTCTAAAATGTATTCCAACCTGGGGTCATTCAGCGGTCGCTCACAGGCGAGAAGGTGATGGACTTTAGGGAGCTTTGAGCTGCAGCGTGGCGCTCCTTGTTGGGCGTACAGGTGCTGAGGCAGCATGTCAGAGTCGACTCTGTGGTGTGTGGCCGGATTACACACGCCAGCTTTTAGAGCCGTGCTTTCCCAGCGGGTCGGCTCAATGTCTGCCTATTCTCATTTTGGCAATTACATTACAGCTTTTAATCCCCTACTCTGGACCTGCTAACAAACCACATGCCAGACCAAAACAAGATTACACTCGTAATGGTGAGGGGACTGGTGAAACAATGTGCTGCAAGGTCTTTTGATAGAAAAAAAAAAGCTGCTTTCTCATGCATAATGCAAAGAAAATCCAGCGTGATAAGAATCCAAGATGTAAACTTTGCAGCTACTTTAAATGCACACAAAGGGTCGGAAAAAGCAACTCCCGAGCAGATGGGCTGAGGATCATATGAAAGACTTATGATTTACACTTCCCCTGTGAATCCTCCACTAACACCGCTCTGTGTTGTAGATCAACATAATCATTACGTAACAGAGCTGGCTGAAGGCAATAAGGGTGCATGGATCCGGCTGATGATCTCACTGTGTGCACAGATATTCAAAGACGATGTGACAAAGCTGAACTGGACTCACCCGGTTCCAGAACATGTTGGTGGAGTTTCTCCCACAGTTCTGGTAATGCTCCTGGCAGCAGCGGTCGGGGACCATCGTCTCCTTCAGAGCCTCGTGCCAGTCGGTGTATGCTATCACCCCGCAGCACTTCCACTGTGGAAACACACACACACACACACATCAGATTGTATTATATGAAGATTGTCAGGAGTATGAGACCACATATTGATGATGTTATATGTATTCACGTTTATTTGCATGAAGGTGTGCTTGTATATTTTCAGGACTAAGCCCTCCTCTACGACACATTTATTCTTTAAATAATTTACAACAGAGCGTTTCACATTTTTGAGGCAGCAGAACACAAAGTTGCGTTACAAAAAGAAAAATCTGTCGATTTAATTTCTCAATCGTCGAGCGTGCATATCTACTGTCTGACTCCTTCCGCTGTGAGTGGGATCAATGCACATGTTTCTAAGATTAGATTTGAAGGTTGGCGCGAGGACGACTTTACCTCTGCCTGGATGATGTTCCAGGCGTTTCGCAGGCCGATGTTGTTCTCTGAGTTGTAGAGAGCTAGGCCGTCCTTCAGATCCTGCTTGGCATTCTCACTCACCTGCAGACACGAGAAAAAAAAGAAAGAAAGAAAGAAAAGAAAACACCAGCCTTGGTGAGCGACCTTCTTCACAACAGAAGCTTGTAAAAGAAGAAGAAAGCTCTTCACAATCTGAACAATAATTCTCGCTTTTTTTTATAGGACGAGGCAGAATTCACAACATTTAGCTCCTTTCAGCGTGTTCATGTCTTTTCCACACAGTAAACATTTAAAGGCATGCACGCAGGAATGTCTTGTGGATTTGATTTAGAAAAACGATGATGAAAAAGACGCAGAGCTGTCAAACAGTAACAGCAGACCAACAGAGCAGGAGAGATAACAGCAGCTCGGTTGCAGGTTACACTTCTATCCACATCTAAATTTAGAATCTGAACTTTTGCTGGATGACAGATGTGACACCTGTCAGGTGTTGCTTCACTCCACACAAACACACACCTCCAACACGCCCTTAAGCAGCGCTGGAAAATCATTTTCCTCCTGACTGAACCCCGGCGTGCTCGGGGTTGTGCCGTGTGTGATGGAGATTAATATCTCATCGGATGTGTTAATGAGATACAAAAGCGGAGCCTCACTTCTCCTGCAGTTTGGCTTCGCCCGTGGGGATTCGCTAACTGCCGGGACAGATTGAGAGGCGCTTCTGATAAGGGGTAATTATTACTGGGGAAAAAATGACACACAAGTTACATCCAAAGCAAAGGAACATGTGCAGCCTTTAGTAGTTCAAGCTTAAGGCATCAGACTGCGCCTGAATTTAAAAAAAGAGGGCATCGTGTCTGTCACCGACCGCCTGGCGAAACAAGCTTCTTTCAGCTACACACTCCAATTTCCTTTATCAGAGCGCGAGGACTGATGTTCAGCTAAACATGGTTGGGAGGCTGCTCAGTAATTCCCTCTGTTCAAAAAATAATAGAGGCAGCTAAACTGAGGCAAGGATGTTAGATGTCAGCCGGCAGAGAAAAAAACATTTTGAATCTGACTTGACTTATTACCTGTGTAGCTCAGCTGAGAATCCCAGTCTGTACATTATACTGTAATGTACACGAGAAACACAGCAAACCTCCCTTTGATCACGCAGATACCAACATTAAGCTTTCAATTAAGCGTCTGAGTCAGCGAGAAAAAGCCTCAAACGCTTCTCTTCTGAGCTCAAACTATTTGTTAAATCAAATATTAACGTCAAGCGGATTTTCTCTGATTAGGCGAGCTAAAGTTTCTCTGGAAATAAGTCATCATTAATCATGCAAAACCAAGTTTAAAAATCCTCTTAAAGCTTTTGGAAAAGGATTAACATCTTTGCAAATGGCTTTCTTCTTCTTCTTCTTCTTCTTCGTCTTCGTCTTGCTGGGTAACTTTGTGGATGCGGAGCAGCAGATCTGTGTGCTGCACCTCAGGCTGCGGCCTCTGTCACGTCTGCCCTCGTGCAGGAGCGCGAGATGAAGGACAGCATCTTCTCCCTCCATCTTCTCCTCTCTGCATCTTAGTGATGCTGCTCGCTCATTACCGACTCTTGCAAACACAGTCACGAGAGAGCAGGGGGGGAGGAGGGGGGGGGGGGGGGCAATAAAAATCATCTTCTTTGTCTCCAATAAGTCTCTGCACAGCTTCCGTTTCATGTGTGGAAGTCTTTGTTGCAGCTTGAGATGAAACTTAATGATCCAGATTTACCGCTAACGAGAGAGCACAACAAACAGGGATTTGATCTTGCAACGCTCTGCTGCCCCATTTTCTTATTGAAAAAGGAGCAGGCGCGCACACACACACACACACACACACACACACACACACACACACACACACACACATCCTTGTAGCATTAGCTTTTCTTTTTTTTCCTCATCAGGAAAAGTAACTTCTCGACTGCAGCTCTCGTGGCTGTAACACAGTCCCACTCCAAACCCCCTGCTGCGTTTTCTCTGAAAGTTCCCGCGGGGCATCACTGCAACACCTCTCGTGTGGCATATATCGACCACGTGCTGTCGTCTCGGGGCTGAACGAGGCCACCTCACTCAGCGATGCAGGACAGCTCATTCATCACAGGATGAATAAAGGGTGCAGCTCTTTGCAGGAGAGAGTCGTGATCTTGGGGGGGAAATGGAGGGAGACGAGCAGATATACATGTTGACAGTGCGGAGGAGGGGGACACGCTTTCTATCCAAATTGGTGTGTGTTTTCTGTCACTGTGCACAAAGCAGAAAACACAGAGTGGGTGGCAGGTTGTCAACAGAACGCCTGTCTGTCAATTGAATAGCTTTTACACGGCAAAAACATCCAGTCGATACAGCTAATAGCAAAAGGTGACGCATTAGAGCTTTTCATTTTCACCTCCTGTTAGGATTTCAACCCAAGCCGTGCGAGAATACTTCTTATCTGATCCCAGCACACACACGTTAATAATTCCAAACTGTCAGAGGAACTGAGTCCCAGATCTGGTGTCATGTAAACCCCCCTGGGGGGCCAGGTACATCGGGGGGAGGGGGGAGGGGGGGGCGCCTGTCATCGCGCAAACACGGAGCCTCGGTGCTGACTCATTACCTGAGCGCTGAGCTATGAGCACACAGACAGCTCCAAGTTCTCCAAAATGTGTACCATCCTGAACCTTTCATCCGTGTCTGATGTCCAACAGGAACCTCGCGTCCAATTAAGTGAGTAAAGGCCTCATCTTTGTTGGGTACAAAGCGCAGCGTTAGAAGAACACGCCTTTAATATAGCCTTTAAATGTGAGCCTGAGCTCTGGGCTGACGGGAGGGAACTTTGTGTTCTTCACAAGTCACAGAAAAAAAGGGATGACTTATTCTCAGTAGGCGGCGTGTTGGGTGTATAGAAGAGCAATTAGTGTATTGGTGGGAGTTTTATCCACTTTTACCCACCTGCTATTTATCACTTTGAGCGATTACAATCTTCAAACGATGTTACAGTGTTTATTTCTAAATGAATCACAGTCTCTGCAGTATCATTTCACACACACACACACACAAAATCTACATGCAGGTGGTTTGGTTAATATATTATCACTGTGAGAAAGAGGCCAACTAAAAGGGTAAAACAACCCATCTGTGAAATAAGACACAACGGTGCACGCTGGTTGTATAAAACAGAGAGTGATAAAAGGAACAGTTTGAGTTATCTGATGCCTTCAGACGGACAGGAGAGCAGAGCTGAGCTCCCCCCCATCCTCTCGTCTCATCATGCTCCCCCTTCGTCTCATCTTTTCCCATCTCATCATCCTCCCCCATCCTCTCGTCTCATCATGCTCCCCCTTCGTCTCATCTTTTCCCATCTCATCATCCTCCCCCATCATCTCGTCTCATCATCCTCCCCCTTCGTCTCATCATCCTCCCCCGATCTCATCTCATCTACCCCCATCTCATCCTCCTCCTCATCATCTCATCCTCCCCATCTCATCTCATCATCCTCCCCATCATCTCATCCTCCCCCATCTCATCATCTTCCCCCATCATCTCATCTCATCATTATCTCCCCCTCATCTCGTGTCATTGTCCTCCCCCTTCATCTCATCATCCTCCCCCCTTATCATCCTCCCCCTTTATCTCATCTCATCTCATCATCCTCCCCCTCATCTCATCCTCCCTCCCCTCATCTCATCATCCTCCCTCCCCTCATCTCATCATCCTCCCCCCCTCATCCCCCCATCTCATCATCCTCCCCCCCCTCATCCCTCATCTCATCATCCTCCCCCCCCTCATCCCTCATCTCATCATCCTCCCCCCCATCTCATCATCCTCCCCCCCCTCATCCCTCATCTCATCATCCTCCCCCCCCTCATCCCTCATCTCATCATCCTCCCCCCCCTCATCCCTCATCTCATCATCCTCCCCCCCCTCATCCCTCATCTCATCATCCTCCCCCCCCTCATCCCTCATCTCATCATCCTCCCCCCCTCATCCCTCATCTCATCATCCTCCCCCTCATCTCATCCTCCCTCCCCTCATCTCATCATCCTCCCTCCCCTCATCTCATCATCCTCCCCCCCTCATCCCCCCATCTCATCATCCTCCCCCCCCTCATCCCTCATCTCATCATCCTCCCCCCCTCATCCCTCATCTCATCATCCTCCCCCCCATCTCATCATCCTCCCCCCCCTCATCCCTCATCTCATCATCCTCCCCCCCCTCATCCCTCATCTCATCATCCTCCCCCCCCTCATCCCTCATCTCATCATCCTCCCCCCCCTCATCCCTCATCTCATCATCCTCCCCCCCTCATCCCTCATCTCATCATCCTCCCCCCAGCTCATCTCACTTGACGTTTTTCTGAATTCTTAAACAATGACCCAGTTCAGAACATTAGTCAAACATTTTTACATTTTCTTGTGCTTATGAAAGAAAGCCGTCAGATCACAAAGACACTGTTAGCTCATTTCACTCAGCTGTAACGCAGCACTGAGCGCGTGCTCCCTCATAAAGCCAGAGTCACACTCTGCTGCACAGTTTGGAGGACAAACTGACAACAACCAGCATTTTCCTTTTATTCATCTGTTGCCTTCATTCAGAGCTACATCTTTAAAAGTCTTCAGTACTCTTCTCTTCGTCTCGTGTCGTGTGTTTTCTGCCCCCCCCCCTCAAAAAACCCCAAAACCCCTCAAAACAGAGCCTCAAAATGTTTTGCTCTCCTTGCACTGCTCTGGATAAGTGCATTCACTAACTGCCTGGAAAGTGTAATAAATGATGTGGAGAGAAGCAGCATCGCAGCAAGAGGTCCCCAACAGCACATCATTAAACAGGATCCATCAGTCCCTCAGATGGTCTGCGTGCAGGGTAGCCTGAGGCCAGGACAAAACCCCCACCACTCCTCTGTAATTGGTCTGGAAATAGTAAAGCACAGTCAGGGGTTGAACATAATTTTTGCCTGCTTAAAAAAGCAACACGTGAGCAGATGGGTCTGCTGGTTTGCCTTCCCTGCCTTCTCAAAGACCCTTTTTATGTGACTAACCTTCCTTAATTCTCAGCGGCACTGTTCCCTTTGTCCTGAGTGTCTTTTTAAAACTTCACAGCGTCACTCTTGTCACATTTGTCTCCTTTGATCCTCCCTTTAGACTATTTTTACGTGCTGCTCCCTCTCTCTCTCCTCTAACAACTTCCTCCCCCCCGACACATTTTATCTTTCTTCCTCACATTTCCCACCTCGCTTGTTCTCTCACCTGAGTTCACATTTCTCTCCTGCTCTTCTCCCTACATCACACACACTCTCTGGCTCTTCCCCAGTTTTCTGCTTCCCTGTTTCGGAGCTAATAAACCTTCCGCTGGTGTTTGGCTCGGCGTGTTGGGTCTGAGGAGGCACAATGAGGTCACGGCGTTAAAGACGGATGGCTGTAATCTGGTTTGTAACTCAGCCATCTGCTGCAGTCAGCTGCTTGCTAAACGCAGGGCCAGCCTTTATTATACTACGGCCTCCACGCGGCCTTTAATCAGAGCGCTCCACACCGTCGGCCTGTGAAGGGAACGACAGCCTACCTACACACAAGCCACACCTGCAGGAGAGCCTTCACAGAGAAAGGTTCCTTCAGCGAGAAAGAGCGCTGCCTCTTAAGCAGGATTAAACCGGGGGAATAAGTGGGGAGACGGGGTGACTAAATGAAAGCGGAGCTGAAAAGTCTTCCTCCAGCAGAGCGAGAGAAACTATACGTTCGTTTCTTCTCCTCGTCTCGTCGACAGCTTGTCGCCCAAAAAGATGGCTGTATGCAGAGGCGTCACTCATGACTTAAAGATGACCCATTTGAAAGACTAAAGAATCTGTTCGGCGCGCCTCTGTCGATACACATTTAAAAGCCGCCAACTACTGTACGTCTTCCAGACTTGTTAATAAATGCCTTGTGATTAGGAGATCAAATAGGAGAAGCGAATTAGTGATTCCTCTGATCACAGCCTGCAGCAGAGGATAAGAAGAGCCTCAGACAGCATGCGAGATCTCAACGGAGAGAAGCCAGCCAAAAAAAAACAAACAAAACAGAACAACATCTGAATGTGAGATGGACACCTTTTGTCCTGCTTTCATTTAAGACATTCTGTAACGTCACACGCCATCCGAGCAACGCCAAACACACAATTCCCTCAAATTTCCAAGACGTCTTATTTGAAGGCAAGCGTGTAAATGTCACGTTCAGTGATGTGTAATCGACTGCGACGGCCTCGCTCTCCAGTGATATTTAAAAAAAAAAAAAAAAAAAAAAAGGAGATAACATGACAAGACGGGAGAAGTGAAACATCAGTCAGTATTCACTTGATCACCGCTGGACGAGGCTGCACATCCCTTATTCATGCAGACTCATTTGGTTCCTCGTTCAGGAAATCCTCAGCCCTATTTGCCTATCTTTTCCCGACTTCACAGGTGATGGGAAGCAGCGCTGCAGAGTCAAGAGCCCTCTATTAAAATTCCTCTGACAGATCGGGGTTTGGAGCCCCCCCCCCCCCCGTAAAGTTAAGCCGGTAATATTTTGGAGATAAGGCAGGCAGACATATTTACTACTGACGGGGTTTGCCTCCGAGACCTGATCCAAATCTGAGAATGGATTGGCTGCTAAATTAATTCCTTTATCTGCCTGTGAGACTAAGTTTGAGCAATAACCTCCGAAACAAAGCCGGAGAAAAAGACAGCGTCACGAGAACCACATGACACTGAGACTTTGAACATAAAAACAGACGGATCCATCGACAGCGTGTCCTTGAAAACACATCGAAGGCCTCGCTCCTTGTCCAAGACTTCTGTCATCTTCACGAGCGAGGATCTGTTCATTAAACATGCAGAAGTATCCAGTCTGTAATCTCCAGAGCTTCACGTGTCATCATCTGTTGTCACCACAGACTCACACCTGACTCCAGCCCCTGCAGGGGTCATGGGAAATGTTCGAGGGACTAATTACTGGGGCCAACTGGTGGGGATGTGGCTGCATTTTGTGGCCTAACCTTTTGACTGCCGGGTTAACGGAAGAATGGAGACTTTCATCCTCCTGTCTGAGGGACAACCCAAAATACTCCGAGTCAAATCCCAGGAGGCAGCTGGAACATGTGTGTGTTTATCACGCCTGTGTGTGGTTATACGTGTGCAAGCCGAAAAGTCTCACTTACAGTACAACGTTCAAAATGTACAAACTCCTGACACTGTCCTCAAAGCTCTTGAGCCCGAGCTTCATGTGTGAACGCAACCCCCAAATGTGTCCAGAGTTTTCCTCGTCATCTCCCCGGGGAAAAACTTCCGGATGAAGTCGATGTGAGAACGCAGCAGGAAATATTCACTTTGCTGAAGTTCAGATCATTGGACTGATTTAAGAGCAAAACAAATGGCGTCTGGTTCTGTCACTTCGTCCTCCATCTTGGCTTTGTTCAGTGGAAATGTTCCCGGGCACTCGCAGGAGTGGAGCCAGGGCAGAGACTTGAGCTTCCAAAGGTTCCTACTGTAATGCACGTCTTGTTGTTTGTCTTTGCAGAGACTCAGTCTGACCGCATTCAGCAGATGTGAGAGCGCTCGATGCCTCGAATAAGAGACGTTAGCTTTTTTACATTCAGATAGAACAAGGAAAAAAAAAAAAATGAACTCACCTTATCTGAGTACACAAAGAACAGGATGATCAGTATGAGCTCTGCCAGCAGAATGATCAGCAGGACAATGAAGAACTGTCAGAGAGAGAGAGAGAGAGAGAGAGAGAGAGAGAGAGTGTTTTAGTAATCACTTTGGAGGTTTTGTTGAACCGCCGTGTCAGACTCATTAAAAAAGGTTTTGTATTACATGACACTTTTTATTATTGTTATAATTAGCTCTACATCCGGGATTTGTGGTGTTTTTGGATTCAAAGAGAACCCCCCCCCCCCCACCACCACCACCTTTACTCCATGTTCACCCTAATCTCCACTCACACCGAACACCAAGCATAAATGTTTTTACCACACAGGAGCGGCTGAGCGCTGGAACTTGACTTGTTTGAACAGCCGAGCGGAGCTGAACCTGATCACAGCTCGAGATGTGAAGCTGCAGACAAATATAAATATATATATGCAGCCAGAAGGGCGAGGATATTTTATCTTTTACCCCCACACTCACCCCAAGGCCCACCGTGCATCTCTTAAATATTTTATTATGGATTTTTTATCTGAATATTTTTTATCACAGGAAGAGTGTTGTATTGGATTTTAACGACATACTTGGGATGAATTTGAACCATATTCAGTCTATTCTGGTGTTAAATGTGCAGGTACGTGACTCCAAGAGAGAAGAAATGCTACATCTCACCCTGACATGTCTGGCTGAATAAAAGATTATCAAAGAGAAAACACATTTTTTTATCCATGAAAGGAAACATGTTTAGGCTCAACAGTTCTGTAAAATATTCTGATGTGCCTCTTTCCTGAGATTTAGATGTGAAGAAAACTAAACCTCCTTAACATGGAGGCTGAAAACATGGGCAAACAGTTAGCCTGCAGGCTCTAGCTCTGAAGCTAACCTCCAGAGCTTTCTCATGTAAAACATCGTATGTAGCTCTGACACCTAGTGTTCAAAATGGGTACTGCAGTCCAAATTCAAATCATTGTAGTTGGACTGCCACCTCCTCTCTAGAGTGGCTCACACAGGTCAGCATGTGGTGGACACTGTAGCTTCAGTGTTTAGCCAGCTCTGCTTGTGGTGGACACTGTAGCTTCAGTGTTTAGCCAGCTCTGCATGTGGTGGACACTGTATCTTCAGTGTTTAGCCAGCTCTGCATGTGGTGGACACTGTAGCTTCAGTGTTTAGCCAGCTCTGCATGTGGTGGACACTGTAGCTTCAGTGTTTAGCCAGCTCTGCATGTGGTGGACACTGTAGCTTCAGTGTTTAGCCAGCTCTGCATGTGGTGGACACTGTATCTTCAGTGTTTAGCCAGCTCTGCATGTGGTGGACACTGTAGCTTCAGTGTTTAGCCAGCTCTGCATGTGGTGGACACTGTAGATTCAGTGTTTAGCCAGCTCTGCATGTGGTGGACACTGTAGCTTCAGTGTTTAGCCAGCTCTGCATGTAGAGACACTGTAGCTTCAGTGTTTAGCCAGCTCTGCATGTGGTGGACACTGTAGCTTCAGTGTTTAGCCAGCTCTGCACGTGGTGGACACTGTAGCTTCAGTGTTTAGCCAGCTCTGCATGGGTCTGTAAAGCTTTCTGCGTTCTAACCTCTCTCCATGTTTCAAAAGCATCTCCAACATTGATCCTAGTTTGAGCAGCTTTCTGCTGCTGGAGCTTATTAGAAACATGCAGAGGCTTTTTAGCTCGGGTACAATCACTTCTATCTGAAGCAGTTCCACTGCCCGCTTCCATCGCTGCAACACCTGTTCACCTGATAACTGCTCTCATATCTGGCAAACCCAGGGGCGTCCAAAACGGCTGTGTGTGTGTGTGGTAATTTTACGTGGTATTGTGTGTCGGACTGGATTTACTGCCAGAATAAGAAAGCCAAGGAAGGAGACAAACAAGGAAGAACCTCTTTAATTAGTAAGCTGTACAGGTGCTGCTGGCATGGAGCCTCATATTGAGCATACAGACATAACAGTGGCAAAGATTGTCTTTTCCAGCTTTTAACAAGAAAACAAACAAACATCTTCTGCTCTTTGAGGTGACAGTGTATGGTCTCAGTTTGTGAGCTGAACACATCTATCAAGTCACACATCCAACAACGAAAAAAAACCATGATCATTAAATACAGAAAAACAGAGAGAAAGGACGAGGAGCGAGTGACGGATCGAGGAAACTTTAAGTGCTGGAGGGCTGGTGAATGTGTGAGAGAGGAGGGGAGGCACTTTAATGCATCTCATCTACTATTCTCCTCTCCCCACTTGACTCCATTCAGCTCAATATTTACCAAGCTTCTCTGCACAGTATGGGGGGAAAGGCATGCAAACCTCAATTGGAGAAAACACCATTAATTCAGAAATCTTTTGGGAGGAAAGGATGTTTGGCTGTTATTTGCGTCAAGGCCAGAATTATTATTTAAAAACCTTTTAACTCTTTGTGTGCTTGTTGTAGTTTCTGCACTGCAAACACTCAAATCTCAATCTCAAATCCACTTCCTTGTCAAAAATATCTCTTAAAACTTTTTAGAAGCCACAAATCCAGCTAAACGTCTTATATCAGGATGTAAAAAAGCAAAACATATGGAATGCATTTCTTGTTATAAGCAAAAGAAACTTGCCAACGGGGCACTGCATCTGAGTTAGTGCCGCCAATTTAGAGAAAATAAAATGTTCCTAATTTGCTTTTCTCTCTTTATCCGGACTCGTCACGTAAATGTGACCTTGATGACTCCATTCAGACCAGATGCAACGATTGAGCATGTTGTTGTTTACTGATGATTCTATAAAATGTCAATGAATTTGAGTTCAAAGTCAACGTGTTACCGTTTAAGCCAAGGGTTTTAGTGTTCACGTGTTTTTAATGAGATGTTTTTTATCTGCTCCAGAGGCTGATAAAGATCTTAGTAAACGTTCTGTGTCCTCACGTCCGGGAGGATGTGTTCAAATAATAATATATAATAATACTTTTAATAGGTTTAAGTGGACATAGGTCTAAATAAGTCAGCAGCTTTTTGCTAAAATATAAAAACCCTGGCTTTTACAAAAGGAAAGCAGCTCAATTTTCCCTTCTGGGCCACCGTACATGTGACTGTGTCTGCAGAGTCTCTGTCCTCGGGCTGGATCTTCATGTTCTCCTTTGTTTTGGTTGACTCGATATGTTTCTGGTGTGGAGAGTTGGTGTGTTTCCGGCAGCCAATGACAGCGCGCAGGTGAGTTTAGGACTGATCAGTGATTGGATGCAATTCAAACGGGAACATGTGGTAAATTGCAGTGTAGGTACGCACTGCGTCCTGCAGTGGGTATAGTCCGTGCTATGTGGGGGAGGGGCCTAGTTTGTGTTTAAAGGCCTGAAACATTTCTACTGAACGCTTCTAAGATTTGAGTTTTTGCAGCGTCTCAGCCGGTTTATTTATGACGCCGCAGTAAGTTCGTCACATTTGGAAGTTAAGGACCAGCTTCTCTGCACTACATTTACAAGATGGCTCTGTGTGAGAGCGAGCGAGTGAATATGTATTCACACGCACACATGTAGGCGGGAGTTCTCATTTGTTTGCAAATCACACTTTATAGAGTTGGTGGTTCTCTCCCACTTAGCTTTTTAGATTTAATGTATTAGTTTCAGTGAACCATTTTTTGGCCGCAAAATAAAAAGACTGAGAGAGAGAGAGAGAGAGAGAGAGAGAGAGAGAGAGAGAGTCTGAAAATTACCTGCAAAGGTAAAGTTTGGGCTTTGGATATGTTTTGATTCCAGAGAGAGTGGTCCACAGAGTCACTTCAGAGATAACATGTCATGGTGGATGCTCAGATCTGTTTGATCCCTGGTCCCTGAGGTTTTTTCACGTGTCCCCCTCCCACCTCACCCTGAGTGTTTGCAGAGCCGGACCAACAGACTACAAAAAAAAATAACAACCTTCATGAGGCTTTTGACTGATGCAAGAGCTTGAAGGGATTGACCTGTCGATGATGTTAAGTACCCCAAGTCCCCAAATCCGCTTCTCACCGAAACTTTCTACATGTTTCACAGCCGAGCCAGGAGAGAACGTTTTTGAACTATTTGTAATTCACTTCATTGACAGGTTTTTCACCATGCTGTAACAAAAGCTGCAGAAATATAATACAGGAAAGCTCTGATGTTCATTTGCAGAAAAAGACAATCCCTCTGCTCGGCTGTGTTTCCCTCTGTGAGCTCCTGAGGTTTGATACAAACAGAAGAAAGTCAGTCGTCAATCCGCCGTGGCTCCGGCTCATAACCCAACACAAATACACCACTGAGTTCCTGCTGGCCTGTGACCAGTGTGTGTAGGTGTGGGGAAACATATGAATTGATTGATATTCGTTATGATGCCTCCACAAGACATTTCTGTCAATATTTGCATGGGTGATGTGGGGGATGTGAGAATAAATATCCAAAGGAAGAAAGAAGGAAAGGAGCGAGCGCGGAGCTGCATCAGCGCCTGCACAGTCATCTCATTCAGAAGTCAAGGTATTAAGATTTGACTCACGCTTAGAAGCAGGCACTTGTTCTCCTTGATGGCACCCAGGCAGCCGAGGAAGCCCGTTACCATGACGATGGCGCCGATGGCGATGACCATGTTGGCAGCTGACAATGAGGGGAATGAGGGCGAGAAGGTGGCGAAGCTGCCCTGAGACACCGAGAGCCAGATGCCCACGCCGAGCAGCCCACAGCCGCACAACTGCAAGAGAGGAGACAAGACGGCGAGGTGAGAAAAGCACGTGCAGATAAAAGTGTGTTAGTGACAAACATTCCTCACACACACACACACACACACACGCTTCATGTTCGGCTTCTCTCCTGGTAGATTGTACATTTAATGACAGATCAACAAACAAATAAACAAAAACACAGCTTAGTCCCCCTCCGGGTGCTTGGGGAGTTGCCCACGCAGTCATCCATCCGCAAACAGCTCAGAAACAAGAGGGTTTACCCCAATTACAACTATCATAAGCCAATAACAGCTCTGCAAGAGATTAGAGCCAAAAAAAAAAAAAAAAAAATTGGACTTGTGCTGTGCTGCTCGTGCACATTTGAGCTGATTACACTAAATCCAGAACAGACAGAGATGTAATTACTCTGGAAAATGAAAACTTTCACAAACTACTTGCAGTAGACTTTAACTTCACCTAGAGGGAGCAATTCCCCTAATTCCCCCTCCGCCACCCAGCCCGGCCCCCAGTGTGAGGGCTGCAGTGTGAGTCCATTAATGTAAGACATCGTTTACAGATGGTGTAGATTGGCAAAGTGGAGAGTCCCACCTGCTGACGTGCTGCTGCATCTATCAGGGAGAAGAGCAGCACAACAAGCCGACCCCCCCCCCCCCCCCCCCCCCCCTGTGAAATATAGGCGAGGAGGAAAAGTGGTGACATTTTTGCCTGCGCTTAATAGAATGAAATACCCCGGGCAATCTTCATGAATAAAAAAAAAAAAAAATCCCAATGAGATAAAATATGGAGAGGCAGCGTGGTAAATCATCGCACCGCCGCCCTTTCTATCCCTGCATTCATACCGCTCCACACCTCCTTTACTCATCTCCGCACCGCTGCTCCACAACATTTTAAAGCCTGTCAGCGAAATGTACAACAAACCTGCCGCGCATGCAAACAATGCACACGCCCAGGCACACACATTCATGTGCACAAATTCATCGTCAGGTAGGAATAACAGATACGCCTCAACTGTTTCCTTTTTCTACGACAGAGTCAAATAATTGATGCACCCGCACGTGACGCTCATCTTCTTCATCTGACAACGTTCAACACAACTGATCATCACAGGCCGTGAACGTGTTGGAGCACTTTCACAGCACGCACTCTGACTGATGACGCTCATCTGTTGTTCGGCAAAAAAACAAAGTCTTAACTCAAAGCACATTACGAGTCCTGCAAACTGAAGAGAGCATCTCCGGGACGCAGGGCGATGATGTGAAAAGTAACATGCTTCACGAGGCGATGAGGGACGCCTCGGGGTCTAATGAGTCCTATAGGATCTGAACATACATACACCAGGACCCCTCTTCAGTTTCCTACTCATTAACCTGCGACCTTTGAGCAGCGAGGTTTGACTTTGTTGAGGCCGACCACCATGGATGAAGGCGCCTTCGGGCCTATACAGCAGCACATCAAGGCATGACTCTTTTTTCACAGCAGAGACAAAAGACACAAATTTACAAAACACAACACAAAGGGTTAATCACCTTTAACTGTGCTGCAAAGCAAACAGCATCTCCGAGCACTGACGCTACACCAGACATCATGCTCGTTTAAATTTGACCACTATTTATGCAAAAAGCATAAAATGTAGAAACACTGGTGCAGACAGAGCTCATGTGTTGAATGGCTCATGAATGGGAGGACTGGGGTTTTCTAAAAGTTCTCCCCGCTTGCTCCAGTTAGGAGGGAAGTTTTGGCCCGGTGCTGGGCTCAAAGTGTGACTTCTGAGCAGGACATGCCACGAGTGAGCGATACACGTGGCGCTCAAGAAGTGAGAAGACAGAGTTAAAAACAAGAGCGCAGAGTAAAAGTATCAGGTGTGTTCTCTGTGAGTGATGTCCCTGGTCTATTCAGACTTTTCCGCTGAAAGAAATGACTCGCCGCTCTTACAAACAAAGTGCTGCTCTCAAGGTCGAACGCAGGGGTGTTTATGAACAGAGCCCGCTGCGCAGACACACAACGAAGGACGCTTCGTTTAGTCACATATGAATGACAGTGAAGTCTCATTAGAGCTCTCCCTCAGAATGAACGAGCGGTCGGCGTGAGCCCAGTCGTGAGTGAAACAAAGAAATGCAGCGCTGCATCGGTGCTTCGAAGACTTTCAATCACCTGTCGTCTAAATAATTCAGCGGTATTCGCTGGGAGGCAGCCGCCGACCCTCTCTGCTGCCCTGATTAAAACTGGTGAACGAAACGTCAATTGAAAAATGCTGGTAAAGGTCATGTTCCTATGCAGAGTGGCTAATATACGGCCCTCCACATTATATAGAGCGTGATATGGGTTTGCGGCGTCGCGGGAGAAATATTACGTTTAAGAGTCCAGATAGATGGAGTGGATTTACAGCTAGCGAGGGAAACACAGAGAGGTTTAAGAGTCCAGGTGGGGAGGGTTACAGTGCCTGGACTTAATTGTGTTTAATGCCCAGTGAAGCCAGCGTGTCCAAGTGAGTTGCTCTCTTAAGTGACTGTGAAACCATTGAGCCCCCACTGAATCTGTCTGATCCGAGCCCAACAGGAGCATGGCATAATCTGTGTCCTGCCTCTGCTATCACTTTTACTACCACTACTACTACAACCACAACAACACGCCGTCATCAGACATCTGCGTCCCAGCCGGGAAACACCTCCAGTACAAGCTCTGATCTCTGTGATTATGTGACCCGGGTGTGCGCGTCAGAGCTTGACCCTGAGCCTCCTGCTGAGCTCCTTATCTGCTCCTAACTGTGGGACAGCCCTGTTGTGATTTCCCGTCTGTGGGGGGTAGATAAAGGAATCCCCAAACAACGAGGAGAAGCTTGTAAACAGTCTCAAAGAAGGCTTACTGCTAACACACTCATTGCTTTTACGTTAGTCTGTAAACCCCTCTATTTCAGCCCTGCTCAGAACAGGCTGTTTCTGTGTCTGTAGCTTTAAATATGTAAATGAGCTGTGTCTGACCACGCCCCCTCTCTGGAAGGGCTCGGGTGTACTCGCTGCTTTCTGGCTCCGTGTCCTATTGTTTACGGTGAGAAGGCAGAACAAACACCTAGCTGTGGGAGTGTCACCCACCTGGGGGAGGGGCTACTGCCCTTTGTGATGTCATGAAGGGAAAAATCTCCTAGCAGACAGAAGATGGAGAGGATGGACTTTTTCTTATCATTGGGGGGGTTGTAGACAGACTAGAGACACATATATGACTGAGACAAACATGGATACTTGTGTATACTTGACCTTTTATAAACAACAAACTCAAAGTTAGTCAAGTTTTGCAAGTTAAACAACAACTGACCCAGAAACTTTTCTGACCTCAGACACTCAATTACACATATACTATGTATTAGCCACTGAATGCTAATGCCCTTTAGTACTTCTGGCCTTTCCCTGTGTACACAGATTATTTGTGGTTGTGTTCTCCATCCAACCTGCCGAGCGTCTCCACACCAATTATCCGTGCAGATGGAAACAACCAGCAAGAACGCTCTGGGCTGTGAGACTGTCTTCACGTATGCATCCTTGCAGGACTTTGACCTATCATTAAAGCACCGAGGGTGAAACCTGACAGCTCGCCAGCTTGCCAGCTCTGCTACTATTTCAGTTTTAACAAGCTTCAGTGTGGAGTTCTTTAGCATGCTAGCTTTTCAAATATGTATTTCTGGGGTAGTTACTAGAAAACACTTTGAAAACATCTCAGATGTTTTGTCTCGTTGATGTTCTGTTTTGCCTCGTCGACAATGCTGCGCACACTCACAGCGCGGAGACGCTTCCCTCCTATTCATCACTTTGAAGGTTACTTTCATATTTGAGGCAGATAGGAACATATCTTCCAGCCGTGATAATGGAAAAAAAACACATTTTCTGCAACACAAAAACTCGCAGCTCTAAACGCTGAATTGAGTTCAAAAAGTTAATAACAGCACTTCTGACAGAGGGAGGAATGCAGAGCGTGTCATAGCAGATTTTCTTTTTTTTTTTTATCGATAGAAAAAAGCAGAAAAAGGTAAAACGTGACCTTTATACGTGTGATGGGCAACATCTTGAAAGCACCTCGATGGGAAGACAGAAAACAGTCTTGTATTTAAACATCATTGGTAGAAAAGTGACAAACGGAGCTCAGCGGAGAGGAGCAACATTCACTCTGTTTGAAAAAATTGGAGATTTGACTCTACAGCTGGATGAGCAGCACCTTTACAGTTCCTCGTGGCCCCTCTAACAAGCTCAGTGTGAAAGTAATTGCAATGACACAGTGAGAGGAGACTTTCCAGACAGGAAGTAGAGGTGACGAAGGTCAACGAGGAGATGTGTGAAAGAGGTGTGTAAGGCATTAAAGCCGGAGAGATTGGATGCACACGGGCGAAGTGTATAAAATAAAAAGGAGAGGGAGAAAATAGAGGCTGACCCCTCATCCGTGCGGCTGGCTTTGAGAATCATCAGCTGCTGCAGTAACTGGCTCAGTGACACGGAGACAGAAGACCCGAGATGAAGAGGGATGGGCGATATGTGTGTGCGTGGAAGTGTGAGCGAAAGTTTGGAGGAGATTGACCTTTTCACACGATGCACACTCAGAGAGGTCAGCGCAGCTTTTGTCACATAGTCCTCGACGCCCCTGTGACTCACTTTGTAAAGTCTGAGTGTGTGACTAAAGGGAGCGCGAGGAGAGTACGGATGAGACAAATATGGGAGGAGATTGATTTAGAGTCATGTGTATGCGTTCATCACAGTCACGTTTATTTATACGTCGCTAACGAAGCAGCGGGAGCAACTTGAGGTAAAGTGCCTTGCCCAAGGACACATCGGACATGTGTCTGCAGGAGCTGGGGATCGAACCTCCGTGCCTCTGTGATGTCTGTCAACAGGGTCGATTTCGGCTGATGTTGAACAGATGCAGATTTATCGAACTTTAAATATTGATTCATAAATGTAATCTCATTTCTTTATTAAAAAACAGACAACTTAAATATTGGGATATGAGACATCGCCTCAGCTTAGAAACAAAATGGACCCTCAGAAGTCAGCTATGTGTATCGGTAGCTTTATACATACTGTGTGGTCTTGTGTGCATATACAGGAGTATCGGGGGAAAATTGTCTCTAAGTTGAATGTGGTTTTTAACAAGTATGCCTTCTGTTAGGGATGCCACATCCACAGATTAAATGGATAATAAATAACAATAATAATAATAATAAATAATAATATAATATATACTAATATAATAATATAATAATAATAATAATAATAATAATAATAATAATAATAATAATAATAAATAATAATATAATATATACTAATATAATAATATAATAATAATAATAATAAAAATAATAATAATAAAATAAATGGATTTCACAAAAGCCACCAACCCTCTCAGACTGGCACAAGGTAATATTTGACCTGCTTCCCATGGAGTATCTGACATATTGGTCCAGAGGGAAAACTACAATATTTCATGATATATGGACACCGTTTTTTGATTATGTGGGGCCAAGAATATGTAATGTATTTTGGAGAGTACTTCCTCGACTGAGGAGCGACGGATGAAAGATAAGGAGAGGTTCTGTTTTGTTGTCTTTATAGATCTGTTTACTTTGTGTTTGATTCATCATGTTGATAACAATTTAAGACTGTGCTGTGATTTTAACAAAAGTTTGCATAAATTTGATGTGTTGTTAATAAAAACATTCATTAAAATACATATATATATATATATATATATATATAGGGATATGTGTCATCAGTTGGGAGTTTCCCTAACTGAGTTTGTTTTCTAAAGTGTTTGCAGCTGAAGTGAAAAGTTTTTTTTTTATTAGAGAGATAGGACAGAGGACAGAGAGAGAGAGGGGGAGAGGGGGAGAGAGAGAGGGAGAGAGAGAGAGAGAGAGAGAGAGAGAGAGAGAGAGAGAGAGAGGGAGAGGGGGAGAGAGAGAGGGAGAGAGAGAGAGAGAGAGAGAGTGGGGACCGACATGCAGGAAACCAGCACCCCGAAAAGTTGAACAATGAGATCACTCTCTTACAGACGTCTGTGAAGTGAAATAACTAACCTTTAGTTTAAGTAATTAAGAAGCACTTCCTCCCTTACAGCACGGTAAACTCTCAGATTGGTGGAAATGCCAACCTGACTGCACTGCGTTATCGCGTTACGATCCGCTCTGCCCTTTACCGTCTTTTTATTGGAAACGAGAGGTTTTTTTTTTGTTGTTTTTTTTTATTCTTTCTTTGGGCACCCAGCGTCTACTGCTTTAGCTGTCATTGATTTTGCACTGAAATGAAGACACGGGATATTCACCTCAGATAAAAGAACATATTTCATTCCCCAGTATGTGATCCCTCAGGCCTGTGATTCATGCCCCCATATAAGAAGTAAATGGCCTGCGAACTGCAAGCGGGAAACAAAAGCATAGAAGCAGCGAAAAATAATAAAGCAACTGTAAAAACATCGAACAGGAGGGGAAGAAAAGAGAGCAGAGACAGGCTATCGGTATTTTACACCCAGTGAGTGGAAAGGCTCTGCTTTGAGGCGTGCTGAGGGAGAAAAGAAAGTGATTTGAAGAGTTGATTCTCCAGAGAGAGGCTGTTAGTGTCTGTCAGGAGATAGGTTCATTTTTTGGGAAGTTTCTTCCTCGTAAACACACGTTTAGTGTGTTTATCCTCCATGGCGGCGACACGTGAGCATACGAGACCAGAGTCCCAGTGACACAGAGGAACAGCGTGTTATTTCTCTCAGTATCAATGTGGATTTTTTTGCGTTAAACTCAAATTTTCCTTCTCAACAAACAGCACAAAAACACTTTTTAGCACTTGTTTTAAACAGAAGTTGGATTCACTCATTTAACAGACAACTAAAACATCTTCAGCTCAACGACACCCGTGTTAAAGAGCAGTTGTAGGTAGAGATCCAACCTCCCAGTCAAGTCCCATTAGCGAGATCAGGGCTGGCGTATTGGCAGATACGGCGCACTGAGTCGAGCCACTCAGAAGCCTGGCTGCAGTGCTTTGGACCGGTTCTAGGCGGAACAGGGACAACTGGCTGATCCCAGCATACACAGAGTTAGAATAATTGAGCGTGAAGCTGATCAAATCACTGAGCGCTACACAAAATAATAACAGGAACTTCGAGTCCTCTCAAAGTGTTTGTTACATACAGAAAGGATGTGAGTGGATTCCGCTTCAGCTGTGGTCAAGTGGAAATGAATATTTTGCTGCTTATTTTTCCTCAGAGGCACAAAAACAAAACTTTCAGAACCTCTACTCACGGCTACAAGCTGGTGTTAATGATACAATATGCAGATTCTGTCTCGAGGGGGCCAAATGTAATAACTGCTCTCTGAGCTGACCTCAAAACATTACAACTTTTCGCCCAACAAGTAAAATGTTGGGCAAACAAATTACGATGTTTTGAGCTCAGTGTTTTGTTACATTATCAACCAGTTATTACATTTTTAATAACATTTCAGGTTGTTGTTACAACTCCAAAAAAGGCTGTTAATCAATACTACAAATTAAAAAAAAAGATGACGGGGAATCATGGGAGTTCGGTTGGGATTGGAGCACGAGGTGAAACTGCAGGGTCATGAGACACACACGGGGCTGTTACGCCTCCCGCTCTTATCTGAGGGTGGAGAAGAGGAGCTAAACGACTGATAAAGGTATCAGGTATAATATCTATAGATTATAAGATTTATATATGACCCTGCTTCAGCCTGCTGTTTGGAAACTGTTTGTGCATGTGGAGTTTGTGTATTCAGCTGTTTCCATGGCATCCATAAGACGGGTGAAATGTCTGCGTTGGAGACTTTTTTACGGGACGAAAAGCTTCAAACACATTGAGTCGATTTTTAGTGAAAACGCCTCCTTAGAAGGGAAATATGAGATGCACATCTCTTTACACAATAAGTGTTCAGACGACGGTGGAAAGACTAAGCTGTAGGCAACCCAGATTTCCAGTCCAACCCAGCAGCCCCGTCTCCCCAGGCTTCCTAGGGACATGGCAGAGGTTCCCCGGTGAATATCACACGGCCGATACGGGTTGTATAAGACTTCAATTATTCACAGGGTCTGCGATGGTGGCTTAGGGGAAACAGTGCTTTCAGGCTGAAAATAAACACTGCATGAATTCAAAGAGCGGAGACAGACGCGAAGCTTAAGATTAAAAAGCTATATCTGCCTGTTTAAAGTTTCATTGGTGCAGTGAAGTCCTGGAGGAGCCACGGGACATGAGAGACTTCCTCGAAGATCACTGAGACTGATGGAGCGCTAACACAGGGGAGCTGCTTTCTATGAACACACACGCTCTCATTTAAAGGAAGGCTCTCGCTTTTACAGGGTCAAGCATCTTTTGTCTTAACATCTCAACTGATTTTGCAGCATCTGTCTCTAAACAAGACACGGGCAACATTTGCCTCTTCCATTCCCTGCTGATATGTTTTCACAGAAGAAGAGTTCACCCCATCCATCACATGCTTAGTCAAGCATCCGTGCTTGTGCAATCCTCCACTGGTTCTGCTTGGATGCTTTCGCTGGGCACTTTGAGGAGGGAGTCCAGATTACCCTGTTTAGAGGTCCTCAGTGAAGCACCTATCAATGATGCAGGGCTTGACATGCTTCCCTCCCTCGCTGTCTCTCCCGAGAAGAGCTGAAAGGCCTTTTCACCGCAAAGTGACTCTAAATCAATCGAGCCGGGAAGGATTAAAGGCGGACAAGCCTTTCTCTGCCTGTCCACCGCTACCCCCGTTGTCTTTGCTGACGAGTCCACACACTCTTTCACAACCTGACAACAGCCTCTGCCCTCAGAGGACGAGACGCAAAAAGAAAGACATCCAGGACAATGGCTGAGGCGACGCTATTAGACATCCCTGACTAATTCTGCTGTTAGATCTCTACCACCCCAACAACCCTCTTCAGTCAGCCTAAAAACCCACCGGCACTTCAATTATGCATCGAGAACAAGTAGGAGAGCACCAGGAAATGAAAAGGTATCACATTATTGGAAGCAGAGCAAGGGGGAAGCGTGCCAGTCAGTCACAACGAGTGAGGGCTCGGACGGAGCCGCACACACAGATGCAAAGGTGAATGAGGCGTGAACGCCAAAAAAGCAGAGTACAGAGCACCGAGCCAGGGACCAGAGCTCGGGTCCAAAGACAGACAAACACTTCTTTACTTCGTCTTCCTGCTGCGGATGTGCGCCGGCTGCACTGATGGCAGCTGCACCGTCTCACTTCCAAGTCTGCTCACAAGCTCTGCTTATAAACTCAGCATTAGTCCTAAAAAGAGACAGAGGCCCATTAAAGCTCCCTGTGACGTTCTAATGAGGACAATGATATAAAAACATAAACTGATAACAGGGGGAGACGTGCCTCCACAAGGCGCTAATTAAACGTGTACACTGCCACTTGCTGCTGACATCAAAAGGTGCTTATTAAGATATCTTACAAGACGCTCGTGTACAATAAAAAAGCAAACACGATCAGGAAAATAAATCTATGTGTTTATGTGAAAGCAGTGCCTGCTTCCTTTTATATAAAAGTGCGCCGCCTGTAGAGACACACAAACACTCGCCTGGTATAAATATCTCACTCTGTCTGCCAGGGCAGCCAAGCCGAAAAATCCTCCGAGGTGAGCAGACGGTTGGACGGCCTCCCATTGAGTTTCACTAGTCGAAGGGCTTAATGAGTATGCTGGCTCAGCAGAGGGAGAGCATGGCCAGAGACCTGTGTATCATGCAGGTTGGACACTCCAACCTGGTCCCCGCATTGAAGCTGGAAGCGGAGGACCAAAGGGCTCAAGGAAATTGGAATTCCCCGATGCTCCCTGTTTGCAGCCTTACAGTGAGCTGTAAGTAAAAGAGTGTTACGCTCAGCACATTTCATCCCTCACAGAATCCAAATGAACCCAAAACTCAAAGTCGGAGCAGAAGACAACAGCTAAATGGAATTATATGGGGACATCTGCCAAAGAGAGTTCCCCAGCAGAGCCGTCCATATGTCTGATACGCCCACTTCTGTCAGCTCACATCTTCAGAGAAGCACAAACAAAAGACCCTCCGACAACAACAAAGCAGGATAGTTCAGGTTTCCTCACAGTCATTAAGGGCCGCTTCCATTGAACGCCCAGTGCTCGTGTTTAAATAGCAGATGAACTTGCACCCCCATTAGCGCATGACTGTGCCTCAGACCATCTAATAGCCCGTCTAAAGTCTGCGGTGCAGTATGTTCCTGCTATTTCGAGGACACATTAGAAAGATGGGCAGACATCAGCGAGTTCACAACGCACTTCTACTGAGCGTGTTGCACACACACACACACACACACACACACACACACACACACACACACACACACACACACACACACCTACTCCACAGTTTATTATCAACACATTTTCAGCAGAGTAGGACCAAATAAAAAGAAGGGAAGTTAAACGAGCGTGCTGGAGTTCAGTCTGCTGAATGAATGACTGAAATCTGTTGTGTAAATACAGACATGTGAGAGCTGACACTCAATGACACCCAAACACACTTTTTTTTTTTATGTTTCTGTGTTTAGAATCACATATCAACACTTTCTGCATAGTTTGATAGAAATATAGAGTGATTCAGCTTTACATGTTATTATTAAATATACAAACATGATCAGAACATGGGCTGTTTTGAAATGGCAAAAAGAAAAGAAAAAACACATAAAAATAAGAAATTCCAAGCAGTTACACAAAAGAAGGAACACACACAAAACCCCCCACTTATATAATTAATATTTAGCCAGCTTAATCCAACCTCTTTGTACTTTGCAAACTCAAATTGTGTGGCGCATTACAAACAAAATGGAGTCCGACACGCCCCACATCCCTTTGTGCCTCCCGCGTTACGCAGCGGGCTTTATGCTGTAAAAATAGGGCCTTAAGAGTTTGCAGGGCGCACTAAGCTGACCTTGCTGTTGGAGACTGGAGAAGAGCACAGCATGCTGTTACAAATGTATCTCAAGTGGCTGACAATTGCGGGTCTATAAGTAGAGGAACAGCAGCTCTGGGACTTCTACCTGGAAATGAGCGAAAGCTCCCGGGCATCAGGAGTGCATTGTTATGGCTTTATCTCTCGGGGCAGTGCGCCTGACCTTGGGCAAAAATAGGCTGCTGTGTTGACTGTGAGCTGTTTAGGAGAAAGGGGATACTAAGTGTGCGTTTGTTTGTGAGTGTGCGTGTGTCTGCGGATGTGGTGCAAGATGGTTAATATCTCATGTCATTGGGGAAAGCATTGAGAGGGTGCGTGGCCTTTCTGCAGGGACGATTGCTGCACAGTCCACTTAGATCTGAACCGCTGCTGATGCTAACAAACAACATCCATTAGAGACACTGGCACCAGCACAGCGCTTCACATTCACCACGATGTGAGGAAGGCGTAGCCACGCTCCTAATGAAGAAGAGAGGTTTTAGGTGGCCGGGACCCAAAACAAGTACGAGGGGGCGAAGTGAAGCTGAACACTGCAGATGTGCAGAAACACGCTGTGTGTATTCACTGTGTGTGTTTGCGGAGCGGTGGAACAAATTTTCAGCAAGCGCATATGAGCAAAACAGTGAACATCTAAGCACATGTTTATTCCTTGAGCAGCCCTTCTGTGAATGGAAACACTCCTGTTATGCAATGTGAGGCATTATGCATCCCTGGAGGGGCTGAGGGAAGATGAAGACGCAAAATATGCATCAGCTTAAGTGAAAAAAAACCAGAGCACGAGGCGGATGCCTAGTGAGAAAAGAGGATATTCAGATTGAAAGACATATAATCAATAGCTCCTCTGCATGCCCTGCCACAGGGTAGATGACTATTTCCCTGCACTTACTGCATAAAGGGCTTTTTTAATACCCTTTTTCTCTGCACAGTAAATTATTCACCACACTTTTAAAGACAGAGTTAAGGGAAGAAACTGTAGAGGGAGAGGTTTGCTAATGTTATTACACCCTCTCCTATGAAGTGATGAAGTAGCCCAGTGCTGTACAACTGAGACTTTTATTATTGGCCCCGTTCCATGTCGCCTCATATCTTACTTGTCCCGCTGTTGTTTCTCTTCATGCTGCAGGCAACATTTTTTTTTTTTTTTTTACCCCCACTAATTCTACCCAAGCTTGTAGCAGTATATTCTATAATTTAGGCCATAATTCATGAAGTACTATGGCAGAAAAAAAGAAAAGGAAGCTTTGGGAATATTTGCAGACCTTCTGAAATGGGGGAATTCTGCAGAGCAAAGCAACTAGTTACGAGTTTACAGCCACACAAATCCAGAGAAATTGACCTTGTTTCTGGAATGTGTGCCACAAGTGAATTCATTTTGGAGATAATAAAGGAAGAGTGAGAGGGAACACGCAGTGGAACAAGACCTTACATTTACTAGTTCAGAAAATCAATCTGTATTCATGGAGGTGTGTCGTGTCTGCAGGCACCACCTGAATGTTGAAGATGCTCCGTCTGCATCTGCTCCTCATCCAGAGGGAGGGAGTGCTTCTACTCCACCTTTGGCATGACAGCACAACTGCTTGAGTCTTGTCTGAAGG
This sequence comes from Symphodus melops, assembly GCF_947650265.1. Lineage (NCBI taxonomy): Eukaryota > Metazoa > Chordata > Actinopteri > Labriformes > Labridae > Symphodus > Symphodus melops. The sequence goes on along the minus strand of NC_136696.1, from coordinate 2,726,566 downwards.
ACAAAAAGCTCTGCTCATCAATCTTAATGAAACACTTCCCCCTGATTTAGACGAGACTGAGAGCTATCGATGCAAGCGATGACAGCTGAGGCTTTGATAGAAATGACATTGTTAAATTATGTTTTAGCCTTTTCTTGGTGAAAAGCGTCAAACTTTAATGTGCCTCAAGTCACCGTCTGTTGCCATCTGGTGAAGCCCTGATCAGCGGTCCCTGCGGCGGCGGCGGCTGCAGAAGCCTTTTCCCTTTACACCTTTCCCCTCTTTCGTCGTGCTACTTTTTATTCATTCGGCTACAGCTCAAGAGGGATGTGGGCTGGCAATTAAGTTGGTGTTTTGTGCATTGGGGCTCTGTGAGGAGACGAGACTTTTCATGTCAGGCCCCCTAAAGAAATGACCTTCACTTGGCACCTAAGCCCTATTTACAAACTCACTAACACTTCCTGAAATATTTAAGGCTGAGCTGCACGTTTCAACCAAACGGCTACATTTTACCCGTGACTTTCTCCTGCACGTCTCCTTTAGTACATTTTCCACATGAAGTCGAGTCGAGCTGATCTTCAGAAATATTCACCACGAGTGAGTGGGACAGAGTGGTGACGTTTATATCCGGCTGTTGACCCCCATGTTCTTCTCTTCTCATATACCGTACATACATTCAACACAGTATTATTATAAAGGATAAAGTTATCAGCTCAGCATTGGACTCTTTGTCCGTCATTTCCTCGTCATGCTGGGCCTCCTGAAACTGAACATCGCCCCCGCCCATCCGCTGAGGTTAGCATCATGCTGTGAGGTGCACGTCTGACTGAAATCGAGAAATGTTCAGGACGGCATTTGTTGAAACAGCTTCACAGTTTCCTCCCTCCACGCACAGACACAGTCACCACGAAACACCAGAATAATGCACGCAGTCTTCCTTTTGACCGATGTAAAGGTCAGACTGTAGTGTCGCTTTGATGACACAGAAAGCTTCCTTTTATTCCTCTCCTCCTCTCGGCTCTGAAATGCCTCATTGCAGGCTGCTTTAAACTTGACATGCTAATTAGCACAGGAGGGAAATGGACTGTGTAACGACTCCTTTCTGGTCAGCCAACCCCTTGAATCCCCATCAGCCGCTCATCTCAATGCACTGGACCGCACAAAGAGACATATCACTAAATAATAGCAGGGCATCAATCCCTGTATTAATGTTGTGATATAATCCTGGCTGTATTATAGAGTGTAAGTCACCCCGGGCTGTGAGAGCATGGAGACGAGGAGAGAGGGGATTCAGGGAGCGGGAGATTAAATGAGGCTTCATTCCGGCTGTAATGTTGCATGGAGGATGTTGTAACACGACTCCATCTTTGACCTCCACTGTACAGCACACAGCAACCTCAAGAACTTCACTTCCTGCTCGGAGTAAACGCTGAGTCATGTGAAAGATGTGTGCTTGTAAAGCATCGATACATTAAAGTTCAAAAGCATCACTCCTCGTCAGAAACAACACAGTCTTCGTGTTTTCAGGGGACGGGTGAACAAGTGGGAATGACAAACTGAGAAGGAATGTAGCGATCAATGCAGCTCAGAGAAACAGTGTTGGAATAAATCAATACTCATTAGATCTGCATTAGACGCTGTCTGTACTCTTTGAACTCGCTCTGAGGCTGTCATAGTGACCTTCTCAGCATCATGTATGTCATTCCCATGAGACTGTAAGAAAGGTAAGCAGCCTTTCATGCTGTAACAATCTGAGCTCTCCTGCTCAGCTGCTGGCGGGAAAGGCGGATTCTTTTTTTTTTAGGATTTTTTGTTTATATTTATGATTTTTTATGATTTTTATGATTTTCCCAGGATTTTCTAGGCCCCATGGAAAGAGATCACATTGGGCCCCTCCACCACAGCCTCAGTCATGACCACGCCTCCATTACACAGATGAGCTATCAAGAGGTCTAAATTAATGTCCTTAAAATGTTCCTCCTTCACTTTTCAAAGGAAAGAGTCGCCGCCGCCGTTTTTATAATTAAGAGTGGAAGGTATAAGGTATTGGTGCTGAAAAGTTGCCAATGTCTTTGTACAATTTAGACAGTGTGCAGCAACTGTTAAACTGCAGGTTTAAGTTATTAAAAAATATAATATGGTGTGCTCAGGACTTTTGTTTTTGTTTCTTTGGTATCAAAACAAGTGTCAATATAGTTTGATTCATCATATCAAAGTTCGACATCATGTAATCATGGCTATACTGTGAAACATTCCTGAGTGTGTTTGTTGTAAATCCACTCTGATCCTGTATTTGATCATGTCTATAAACCCCTCTATTTCAGCCCTGCTCAGAACAGGCTGTTTCTGTGTCTGTAGCTTTAAATATGTAAATGAGCTGTGTCTGACCACGCCCCCTCTCTGGAAGGGCTCGGGTGTACTCGCTGCTTTCTGGCTCCATGTCCTATTGTTTACGGTGAGAAGGCAGACTCAGAGGGCAGAACAAACACCTAGCTGTGGGAGTGTCACCCACCTGGGGGAGGGGCTACTGCCCTTTGTGATGTCATGAAGGGAACATCTCCAAACGGCCTGTTTGAACACACATTTTCTGAGAAATGGAGCAGGCAGAAGACGGAGAAGATGGACTTTTCTTTGAAGCCAGACTAGAGGAATATGGTAACGTGTATTTTTCATGTGTGACCTTTGACCTATTTTATTAGCATCTAAAAAGGTATCTGCGTTTTTTTTAAGTTTAAGAAAAAGTTTACAACAATGTTCCTTTATTTGTTTTATCTTCACTATGAAAGTTTCCTCATCATGCACTTTAGTCCCTTCTTCCATTGGGGCCTTTGGTTGTCAGTCCCACTTTCTCCCAACTTGAAAGATGCCCATGCAGGCCCCTTCAACATGTTACACAAGTGTGCATATTTGATCACACTTTTCTATGGATGGCTACAAAAGGCCCTGAAGGGCCAGTTAATATATGCATGAACAGTCATTCATTTTAATGACATCTTATATCATCTTCTTTCCTCGTCTCACTCTGCAACTCTCACGTCGCAGCTGTGCAGCTTTCTGACATTTCCATTGAACATTTGACAGTTTGTTTGCTCGATCTTCACACTGCTTAAGCTTCCTCTTGTTGATTAAAATAACACACGACATGCTCGTCATTTATCACTGTTCTTGAATGAGATTTTACATTTCTATTTAACAAAACCACAGCTCACATTGTTGATGCACGGCCACGCCATGACTGAGCAAATTCTGAAATGTGAGAAAGTGTGTTGCTGCACCTCAGGGAAAGGGAAATGGACTAAATAGGAACACCATGGGAGATTTATGAATTGCTGTTTTTCTCATGATCCCTCTGTAACACTGTAAAGTAAAGTCATGTCATCAGGTAAAAATGTCTTACAAAAAAAAGACACCTCATTCATCTCTTTGAAACCCAGAGCCTCAAGCACAAGAAGCATGCGGAGCAGATGGTTAAAATCGACATACATGCTCTGCATTGTCCACTGAATAATGTATAAATTGAATACGTACTCGGAGCCATGTGTGGGCGCTGCGCTGATTCAAACATACAGGTATGCATGTTTCACTTTCCAGTTGCCACTTGTGACCTCCCGTCACAACGTGAAGAATTCTGGCGCATGCAGAGGAGGCGGCGCTGTCACCAGACACGAGTTCAAAGACAAAGCTAACAGGCGGATTGGTGTCAGCAGAATATTCTGTGTAATTTCTGTACGTGATCACCACAGCCACACTCGAGCCAAAGTATGAGTCACACTGAGGACGGTGTAACGTTTCTGTCAAGGGCCATCAGATATGAAATATGGTCATCCTAGAAGGGGTATCCTTTCTGTTGTTCAGCTATTAAAAACTCTGCTCAAATATCGGGATTTGCTTGAAATAACTTTTAGGACCACAGATCAAACTTTTAGGTTGAATATTTTAAAATGACGGATCGAAACAGGGACTCAAAAATATTGGACGAAGCCTTTTTAACACCAATGTCATCCAATATGTAAGAGCTTCAATGAAGTCCAGATCCATGTCCTCCATGTTTGTTGACTAAATTCACTGCAAAGCAAGAAGGTTGTCTTTCATTTACCAGTCAATGGTTGACTTCTTAATCCAAAGGGTTTTTTTTTTTTTTCTTCAGATAAGATGTTACAAGATTAGATGAGATCAAATGGAAGGATTTTGTTTGCCCGGGCTCAAAGTGTTGTCTCGATGTGTGTGAGAGGGAAGCTGAGCCGCTCGCGTGTGGGTAAACTTCAGCTGGCTAACAGGGGATTTCACACAGGCGGACAAAACCTCTACTGCATCTCCCCAAAAAACCCTGATTACAGAGTAACATGGCACACAGATAAGTCCTTCAAAACTGCTCTATCTCCTGTAATCAGTGTCCTGTTTACTGCCTGTATCTCCCAGAAATACTGTTTAACACCAACTGCAGGTCCTTCGGTTCGGTCTTTTCTCCGAATCATTGATTTACAATTTGCACAAGCTGAACATTGATGGCTGACATTGCTGCTAATGAGTAAAGGCCCATGTATAGTGCCTATATCTAATGCATTTCTCATGCTCTCTGAACCCCTTCCCCCCCCCTCACTCTATGGTCTCAAGCCATTTGTGTTTGTGTGCAGGGGGTGAGAGGTCACATTTAATTCCCACCTTACATGTTGTAGCAGGACAGCTAATCTTCACATCCATTTGCTGTTTCTGCATGTGTGCGTCTGAAGGTGTAAAAATGTGGAACGGCCCGCAGGAAGGGCGAGGTGTATGCGGCCATCAGAGAGCTGTATCGAGCGTCTCAGGTTGCCTTTATTAACCGTGTCCTCGTGGGAACATTGTGGCCCCCGGCTGATTTAAACGCCTGACAAGCACGCCTGTGGTCCGGGTCAGTGTGAGGGGCGAGGAGGTGGGTCAGCTCCCCGGAAGGCGTATGACACAAGTCAGCAAAAACCTCCTGTAATATTTCCTGTTGAGCCCTTCTGTCGCTATGACACCTCCTCATTTAAATGCAAAGTGAGCGGGGAGGAGGAGGAGAAGCTGCAGGCTGTAGGTTTTATGTGGGAGCCGACAGCTGACAGCTTCATCATTTTGTTGAGTCCCCTCAGAGCAGAAGTTAGAAATAAATACCTGGAGTACAGTCTGTGCACTTCGGGGGAGTTTGAGAAACTATTTTCTCTTAAAGCAAGCAAAAGAGCGAAACCGCAAGTTCTGAAAAATGCTGACCCGCGTTATTACAGCTCGTCAGGCAGAGCAGTTTGAAGGATTATGGAGGGGGAAGGCATGGGGAGTTTCAGGGTGACCGGTGCACCTCCGGGTTGTCCACCTTGAATTTCAAAAGGATGGTGTTTTTTTTTTCTAGAGAGACTAGTTGACTTTGAATCCATCTTATGCAAGGCCATACAGCAAGGACACAACTGTACAAAGAGGCCTTAGCAATGATCAAAGGAAGACTTCTTTCTTTGGCTCTCTCGACGGGTCGTGAGTGTTGTTGTAGAGATTCAAAAGACTACACATCAATGGAAACGCCACAGCACAGCAAAGCAGATGAAGCCTTTTCCCCGACTTCCAGGTATCTTTAAGGCATCAACATTCCTTAAAAACAACACTTGTTGAAAGTTTTACAATGTACAGCATTTTTCTGTATTGACGTTATTTGATATTGCAATAAATAAATGAATTCAAGGACAGCTGTGCTGTAAACAGTACACTCAAACCGTGTGCTTTGGCTGTCACCGTTTGTCAAGTGACCTGTCATCTTGTATGTTGTCTTTACATTTTTCTTTTTTGGTTGAACGACCGTCACAGCGGCTCCATTTGCAACATCAAAATTAAAGACACGATAAAAAGGTAACTGGTAAATGGACTTGAGCTCGCATCGTCCTCTGACTCATTCACACACTGACGTCTGCTAATCCATTCATCGACATTCACACCACTGACAAAGCAACTTGGAGTCAAGTGTCTGTCCCAAGGACACATGGGACACGTGGCTGCAGGAGCTGAAACCTCAGACTTTCCAGTTCAGAGACGTCCACCTCCACCACTGAGCCACAGTCGCCGTGTGGTGCAAACGTTTGACAAAAGTGAACATCTTCTGAGGCCTTCAATGTCCGGTTATCAAGCTGCATCTTCTGATGCTTCAGCCTGTCCCTGGATCTCAGATTTGATGGTCATAGTTCATTGACTGTGGTTGGGTAACGGTCAGAGGCGATGCTGTTAGTTAAATGGATAGTAACATGAATCTGTAATGATGTCGTAGAAATCTGAAATCAGTTTTGAAGTTGGTGCCTTCTTAACTGAGAAAAGACTGTTTTTTGGCATCATGTAGATGAAAGACAACAACTCCCAGAATGCACAGCACCACAGACCACTCCCACTGAAGCTAGGATGCTCTGTTTACATTCTAGACGTCTGTTCTTCAACTGATTATGAGATTCGTAGAGAGAGCCACGGACATCCGATTCGAGCACAGGACCTTTAAAATCCTCTTCATCAGGTTGAAGTTCAAACTTACCTTTTTCCGGTCTGTTCTTCTCAGCTTTCTCCACGGAGCCCGTTAGCATAGCTTCCTTGCAAACATGGCTGTTTGCTGGCAGTGAAAACCAAACCATCTGATGTGTTGTCTTCGTGCAGGAGGACCTGAGTTGCCAGTCATCATAAAGAGCAACGAGTCCACATGCCAGGTCGGAAAAGACCACGAGTCCCTCTGGCCCACATATGCAGTCAGGTCAGCTGAAGTCCAACCAGCCGCTGAGCTGATTGAGGTGGTTATATATAGATAGCACTGGCAGGCTAACTCGTACAGGGGAGCGGGTTGGGGCTCTGTCACAAGGCTTGAGGTGATTTAGTGCGAGAGATCTTTAATCTAAAATCAGCCAATGGCGTAATGGAGTCTGACCTTTTTCCACGACACAAAGTAGAACAATAATTCCCTCAGGTGTGAAGAAGATGAAGCGAATAAATTCAAGAGAAAAGAGGGGCGGTGAGGTATTAATTGTGCGTACACTGGAGGGGAGGGGGGGGCAGTGGAGAGTTTGAAAGGCTGATCTCAAAAGCATGGCAGCAGGGGGGCATGCTGAGGGGGGGGGGGTCAACTGTCTGGCTTTGTAATTCAAAGGGAACATGCCGGCGGGATCGAGAGGACATGATCTGAATAGTCCAGTATTTTGGAAGATGTTAATGTGAGTGGGGTCATGCAGTCAGCGTGAGCGGAGGGTGTTCAGACTGTGCTCATCTTTTCAATGTCACCGGCGAAGAAAGTACAGCACTTAAACCAACTGAGAGTGTGAGTCTATATCACCTACCGCAGGGGTCAGGATCATTACTCAGCAAACCCTGGGAGTTTATTGAAAAAAAAAAGATTTCCCCCCCCCCCCCGAGCTCACAATTTTTAAGCATTTATAGATGACAGGCCAAGTCGAGGGAGGGTAAGATGGATGCAGAGTTCAGACTGTCGTTGTGAAGAGGGAACTGAGCCTGGAGACAAAGCGTTCGATTTAGCGGTCGATCTTCGTTCCAGCCCTCACCGACGGTCGCGGGCTTCAGGTACTTACTGACAGAATAAGAAAATGGGGGCAAGAGGCCGCAAATGAGTTTCCTCCGGAGGTTGGCTGGACTCGGCCGTAGAAGTAAGGTGAGGAGTTCAGGGGGAGGAGAGCTGCTACTCCTTCACATAGAAGAGGAATCACATGAGGTGGTTTGGGCATGTGATTAGGACGCGTCCTGGAAAAACCCCCCAGTGGAGGTTTTCCTAATCCAGGCCGAACACAACGATTAAATGTTTAACAAACACAGAACTTACTGACTGAGCAAGCTGCGTCTAACCTGCTTTATCACTGAGGACTTTATCAGACCTGATTTAAAACACGATGTGTGAGACACACTTTTAAGATCTGAAAAGTTGACTAAGTACCATATTGGAGCGCTGCTTTGATTGAAAAGACTCCCCAGGTAAAGACGTCGAGGAACCAGCAGAGGCGTGCTGTAGTCTGAATATATCACAACTATCAACATTGGCGGCGAGCTCTTTTACAGTATTGGGATCTTGCAGAAATTCAAACCATACATGAGTGCAGATGGTGCTAAAAGAGCGACACAGCTGCACAGAAACTACTCGATGTGGACTTTGCTGAACCAAAAGTGTCGCACAGGAAACAGTTTAAAGCTTTTTTTCCCCTCTGGGAATGATTGGCTGGAAACAGGCAGAGTGCCACACACTCTACTGTCCATCTAACCTAAAGCTAATGTCTGTACAGCTGGTACATTAGCTATTCAGGGCAAATTAAAACCAACTGCACACAAAGCGCAGCAGTCATTCATGTAAATGATGCGAATAAAATCATCCCCCCTTTTGCTGTATGTCTGAACACACCTTAAACAAAGGAGGAGCTGAGATTTAATCATGTTCTCATTTACTGTAAACACAAGTGGCCATCAAAATAAAGAAAACTAAAAACAAACTTTTGAAGGTTGAAAGACAAAAGCAGCCATCTTCTGCAGAAATCTCTCCGAAATGATGTGAAAAAAAAAAAAGTTCTAGCACACAAGAGAGAGAAAGAAGAAATGAGTCCTTCATAAATAAATCTGCTCTTTTAAATCTTGATTTTGTCTGCTTTCTACGACACACGGAGAGAGACATATATATATATATATATTTATTTTTTTACTGCACTTAAGTGTCTAATCAAACGAGTTCACATCACAGGGGGATTCTTCTTTTTCTTCTCCTCTGTGATTGATGTGCTTGTGTCTAATAAAAATGGAAAGACATTCATTAGGCTCCAATCTCCAGACTGTGGACACACACTCATCTCTCATGCACGAGTGAGTGCGGGACAGGAAATTCCACACATGCAGAACTCTTTAATGGAAGTCAAAATCGAGGGGGAAAGATATGCATGACTAACGAAGGCTTTAAAAAACAAAAAAAAAAAAAACTGTGGCTCGTGGCGAGCAGGTTTTCAGCGCGCTTAGCACGCTAAGAGGTTCACAGATTAGTCGAAAACAAACGGGCATAAATGCACCTTGAAAGCTTCTTCCCACTCCAACTCAATCAAACACACAATTGTCCAATCCTCTTTACAAGATATTAGATCGGCCAATCAGCTCTCAAGTTTGTCATTGACTGAACCTAACCAACCATAGCAGTATAAAAGCAACCTCCATCGACACTGAAGCGAGCCTGTTTCGAGTCATCATGGAAAACGAAGGTGGCCAAGAAAAAAAAATAATAATCAGGAGAGGTGGACAGCATGTTTAAAAGGCAGGAGTGTGTTGCTCATCTGCTTCTCCACGTTTTCTTTGCACATGGTTTTCCAGCCACAAACTCAAAAGGTGAAGAGCTGAACACAGATTAAAAGCAGTGCTGCTGCGGTGGGAGCTCGGTGGGAGGTAATGACCCAGCAGCATGTAGATGTGTGTGATTGGAATTAGTTTATACTGATGGAAACTTTCCATCATGGCAGCCTCAGCCATCAGGGTGCGAATGTGTAATTGTGATCTGCTGTGTTTAAGCGTGTGCTAATCCCATAAATAGATAACTGACTATAACAGAGTCGAATCAGTCAATACATTACCAATCTGAGAGTGTTTGAGGGCTGGCAGGGAAACAGATGAGGTGCAGCAGAGGTGGATCGCTCGAAATGTCAGGGATGATTAATTGACTTAAGATACATCTGTCAGCCGTGCTGCTCGCAGTTAGCTTAGTAAACAGACTTTCAGTGCTAATCCCTGTTAGCTGCGCACAAACAGGAGGGATTGAGGAAATAAGGACCTTCACGGCACCCGGCCAAAAGATTAAATCAGACTTGGGAGATAACGGATTGAAAGAATAGACGTCTTTACAGCTGAACAACTTTGATGGCCAGTGGATATGATCAAACGCTGATCTTAAATGATCTTTTTAATTAATGATGTGGGGTTAAGAGGAGAGAAAGGGGGCATGCTGCAGAGCTGAAGGGAGAATACAGCGTGAAACGATGAGGAGCAGACTTATCAGCATGGAGGCTTTGTGTTGAGCTCACACGCTCCCCGGATATTGCAAATCCTCAACTGTGTCTGCTGCACTGGAGGGCAAGTAAGGGCATTACTGTACATGACCAAGCAGTTTAAAAGCTCCCCTGAATGCCTTTGATAAGTCAGTCAACCAGCAGAGAAAAAGAAGCCCTCATGTTGTGCGGGTTTCACACATGGTGAATGGACTCTTTTCCAAATGCATATTTAGGAAATTAGTTTTCGTTAGGAGGAGGAGGAGGAGGAGGAGGAGGAGGAGGAGGAGGAGGCGGAGGAGAAGGAGGAGGAGGAGGAGGAGGAGGAGGAGGAGGAGGAGGAGGAAAGCTCACTGGACTCGTCTTCAACGAGTTTAAAAAGCAAGCAAAGCATTTTTGTAAACATGCCTAAAATTCAGTCTGACTTTCAGGCTGCCAATAGGTGGATTTATTTTAACTCCCAAACAGCTTGCTGCATTTAAAACCGTGATCGAAACTTAATCGTTATGTAAAAAAAAAAAAAAAGGAAGGAATATAAAATACCACTTTTGTAGTACTTCTCCAAAACTCAAATTGTCCGAGATAAAGTATAGTGTAGATCTTTTCCACCCAAACAGTTAACCTCCATCCCCGTCTCCACGGAAACATCCAAACTTTCTCTCATCATTTGGACTTTAAGAGGAACAACAACCACGTTTGGACCAAACATGCGAGCAAGCTTTCACAGAATCTCAAAATGCCAAACACACAGAAAAAGGCAAATTTCACAAAATGACAAACAAAGCGCAGACGTCTGCTGCTCCTTCTGTCGCTGGTGAGAAACGTGAACGCTGGTGCACCACAGGGGGAAACTACTGATTTGACCTCTCCGACAAATTAAGAAGAAATAATCCTTCATTAAGTTGAGTGCTTCCACCCCCCCCCCCCCTGTACTCTAGTTTTCCCCTGTTGCAGTGTCGGTCCTCCAAAGGCAATAACCACTTCATTTCACAGAGCTCTCCATCATGATCCTCCTTGAAAGGTTAAACTGCATCCCCCTTGTGTCACCTCACGGGAGAGCCGCCGCCGCCAACGCCAAGAGGGAGGAGGAGCCTTACAGCCATCTGATGCACCAACACGGCGCTCTTCATGAGACCAACTCCATGTAAGCTAGCATGAAGTCAGCGCGGCGGAGACGCTTTCAGGTGTGTGACTGTGAGTCGACACGAGAAGCAAAACTGAAAAGACGATAAAAAAGAGAGTGAGAGGGAGAGATCATCAGCACATGTTGACGGGGAAATTAAACTGTAAGAACATCTGGTGGTGATACGACAATCGTTCCTCTGTGTGTGTGTGTGTGTGTGTGTGTGTGTGAGGTTTCAAACCATGACAGAAGGGAACCGAACAAAAGAGGAAAGTGAATTCTGCTGTCCCAGAGGATCCTATTGGCTACCCTGAGGGAGGTTTGTTTAATTACTGAGACACAGAGCTATTCTTCGGACACCTGTAACATCAGCCAGCCGTCATAGTTTCATAAACCACACGTTGAAAAGAAACAGCAGTACCCACATCTGCAGCCTGCAACAATTCAAAGCACACACATCATCCCACGCTGCTCTTCATGTGGTTCTGTGAAATCGATTTAAGATTAATTGTGTTACTGTTACTTTCCCCCTATAAACAAACCTAATAAATGTAGCATGTAGGAATCAAACGCAGCACGAAGCAACAAATGTCTGAAGGAAATAAAAAGCAGATCCGTGCGCGGAATGCGTACGCCTTTCCCACACTGCTGGAAATTAAAATATTCTGTCCCGATGAGTCAGCGAGAGCGGGGATTTAACCCGCCGACACGCTCGCTCCAGCTTCACTGAAAGGAAGATTTCCTGAGGCACCGTCCCATGGAAGCGGGGGGGGGGGGGGGGGGGTAACACGACGGATCAGACTCAACTCAACCTCTGGAGCGGTCCAGCTCGTACACAAAGTGAGATATCACAGCATCTGGACAAAGTACATTTTTATTCCCGGTGCACTAAAACACGATGTCACATTCAGGAGCATTTAGAAGCAGGATGTGCAGATCTGTTGTTGCTGTGGCGACCTTGGCTCAGTCGGTAGAGTCAGCGTGCCGCTGCAGCCACGTGTCCTTGGACAAGACACTTAACCCCACGTCGCTCTCACAGCTTTGTCCGCCGCGTACCCATGTGTATGAATAGGATTAGCTAGCAGTGATGGACACTTCACACCTTAGCCTCTGCCATCAGTGTGTGAATGTGTAGGTGTGACCTTCGGTGTTAAAGTGCTTTAGAGCAGAAAGGAGCTATACAAGCTCAAGTCCTCTCACAGGACTCAAAATGCATGAATGACTTTTTTTTTATTTGTAAGTGAAATCTAACAGAACGATAGAAATATATATTTTTTATCACTACAGGCCTCATTTAAATGATGATGCATACTTAACACATCAGCATGCATGCCAGACGTGCTGCGGTCCGTTCAGATGGTGTTTTGTGTTTGTTGGTTCGGTGCAGACTGGGATCACAGCGGTAACCTCTCGAGTCTGTTTGTGCGACAGAGACAAGAGAGGAGGCGTCCTCTTTGAATGATTTCACTCCTCTTTAATTAAAGAGTCTGGGAGTCAAAGTCAAGAAAACTAATTTAAAATGGGAAAAAATCCTGATGAAACTCTCCGTGAGAGAGAAAAAAAAAAAGAAGCTATAAAACTGTAAAACCCCGCAGCACAAGGAGAAGGCTTCGGAATTGGATTTGTGTGGTTTGAGTTGCTGAGGGCAGAGGACAGAGATTACACGGAGAGAAGTACTTATCATGTGCAATTACTGCACAACCTGAGCACTGTTGTGGCCCCTCAGTGTGTGTGCAGATGATGGAGGATAATACAGCGGTGAAGGCAAACAGGGCAGGAAGTCACCGCTTGTGGACACAAATTCCTGCGCAGAGAAGATAATGTGGAGTGCACTATGAGGGGGGGGGGGGGGGTCTGAGGGGGGGTTTACCCGACAGGGGAGGACTACCTTAACCTGACATTGCCTCTCAATAAAAGGTCATTTTAGATTCAAAGGTTCCATCGGTAACTGCTAACAAACTCCTGCTGAGGGACAACGTTGAAGCGTCGGAGCTGCTGAGAAGTTAAAAGGTTTGGCAGCTCGCAGAACGCTCAGAAGAAGTGAGACGATAGGTTTACAAAAGGAGCCCGGATTGAGAAAGACAAAACAATAAAAGGTGATAATGGGGACTGTGTGATGTCTGCTCTGTGGTCTGGTGTCATTCATTGTCCGGGAACATCGATGTGACAGCTGATCTGAACTAAGAGACGGACTCATTACCCTTTGGAAACGGGCTAAATTGCTCTGGCCTTTGCTAAAGTGTCAAATTCTACTGCAAGTGTGGCTGATAACTATGCAACCGGAGCTGCACGGAGAGAGGCCTCTTAAAAGTCATCTGTGAAGTAAAATATGCACACGACCTTAGAGTATCCCACGGAGGAGCAGCTCGTTTCTGAAAGGCTAAGAGTCCTGCTCTGAAGTCAGAGAAGCAGCCGCTCTCTGCTGCAGGACGGCTTGGCCTTTACCGCGTGCTGGATACAGGGCGGTGGCGGCGGCAGCAGCGGCGGCGGCTGCAGCCTAGGGGAAGGTTCTCTCGATATGAGGCCGGATCTATTAGGGGAAACTGAAGCCCTCGTGATTGACGAGTTGCTCCACTCCATCCATCAGGCCTGGCACACATCGGTCTGACGCTGCCATATCCCTCCCATGTGGCCTGGACGGCTACAACCCTGAGCTATATTTGCTAGCTGACATTAATGCCTTGCTCCTCACCTCCTCCCCCCCCCCCCCTCTCTAACCCGCTCTCTTTTTTTCCCCCTTCCATGACGCTGCAAATCTATGGCTACTCTATCCTGTGCTCCTTCATTACAGCAGCTTCTACATTACAGCGTCTGATGAGCAGTTTAATGCGTAATGTCTGGAGCTCTGCACACTTTCACAGCCTGCAGATGGTGCACACATCGTGCACACACAGCACATTAGTCAAATAAGCAAGATCATATTTAATAAAGGCGAGGAGCTGAAGCAGGTGAATTAACCCCTCGTAGTCAGATCATTTGGAGGCACCGTACACATGCAGCATGTACCTCACATATTCAGATGTGTAACGACTTTTTAACAAGGCAATGTGTTTTTTTTTTTAATTAACTCTGCAACACAGAAATAAAGCTGTCATGCAGATTTACGTTGATCATGATGAGAAGACAAAAAGGAAGCGGAGTGCAGATGAATGGAAGAGGAGAGGGAGGCAGAGAGGAGAGACGCCCGTAATGTTGGGAGTTGTAGAAGATGTTTTATGGGAGTCGTTATTCGTCTGATGGGAGCTGTCGAGCCCGTTTACCGCTCGGCCCCGTCTTTGTCTACATCAGAGTGTACTTGGCTGTTGATCCGTGCTGTAATTTTAATTAAAACCCATAAGTGAGCGAGGCAGAGAGCAGCTCGGATGTAGAAAAAAAGCTTTTCCTTCACTTTCGGGGGCGGGGGCCTCGAGAAACAAAACAAAAACACATCTTTACTGTATGCAGACTCATGAATAATGAGGACAAACCGCTCAACATTCAGGTCGGGATTCAAAAAGGTGCAGTGTGCACAGCTCACCTTGAACCTTCAATTAAAAAGAGCTCGAGCACAAGAAGCTGTCACAATCTCAAAAATGCAAAGACGAGACGACACCACAGGAAAACACACGGAATATTTACCTCCATGCCGCTTGTCGTCTTCGACGGGCGCAGAGAGCTCATGAAGTGGACTGAGCAAACACAGACCCACTTGTTCTTAAGTGGTGTTTTATGGACGCACAAAAAGAAGTGGTGATCTGCAGCTAAGCCATGCTCATATTTCTTATATTTAGTGAAAGCTCCTGCTAAGTGCAACATGAGGGACGTTCGGGCCAAGCAACAGGAAGCGGGTCCACTCCGGGGACCATTGCATAATTCCTCTTGCATAATTTCCCCGTAAAAATCCTCCTGCATCGTCTTAATGTAGTGTAATTAATGAGAACAACTTTGCCCTGGCTAATTGAAAATCTGCAGAGTCAGTCTCCCAGTGGAAGAAAAGGGCGAGCTAGAGGGAGACAGATAGAGAGAGCGAGAGAGAGAGCTTTTAACGTATCTCTATCCTTGCATGAACTCAGCTGAAAAGCCCCTGAAGGACTGACGGAAAGCTCCTTCTGTATCCGTCGCCACCTGAACAATATATTCTCTTTGGTTTGTTTTTTTCTTCTAATCCAATTTGAGATGGCATCTCCTGCCTCAGGGTGGCTGTTTTTGGTCGTAGCTCCCACACGGACTGCTTACACAAAAAAAGGAGCATCAGTTGTGATTCAGTGAGGAGAGATGAGGTGGGATAAAGATAAATAGTGTTTGAGCTACAGACACCACGAGGGCTGACTGCCTGCAGGACAGCTCTTCAGATGACCCGCCGCCTTCGCCATCTTAATGCCTCAAATGGTCTCCACACGTTCCTCGTCTTTGTAACAGACAGTTGTGCCGCCGACGATGATGAAAAATGAATGACTGTCAATACTTGTTGAGAGACAGGTGAAGAAAAAAAAAGGAGGCCGTGAAAAATCCCTGTGAACACAACAAAGAGACTGCTGCCTCGCTCCGGCAGACAAACATTTACACTGCCTCGAAATCTGGCGAACGCTGTCGCCAGCGCGCTCTCAACCTAATGATGCATTTTTTATTTCAATCATTTCCGCTTCACGGGGCCTTTAAACTTCCCTCATTTGGCGCCTGTTCAAACTGAAGTGTTGTAGTTGAAATGTGAGGCGACGAGAATGCCGACGAATGCATAAAGAGATCAAATTATGGATTCATTTTCGCACGCGGGCCCCAACAAGCAATCTCACCCTGAAAATTTAGAATAATGAAGTTTGAGAAAAAATCCAATTCAGGGTGACTAGACGATTGAAACACACTGAGACTATCACACTGCCCATTAGTCACATGGCCCGACATGATATTGACTTATTTCGCCATTACAGGAGCGAAACACTCCATTTGGCATTGTTGTGCACACTTAATTTTCCTCTTGATTGAGCCTGCATATTAGTGCTTTGCGACCTCAGCCCTGCACACCGGGGACACAGGACTGCAAAGGAAACAGCACGAGGAGAAAAAAAAGATTGCATGCCGGAGCCAGCCGAGCCTCTGGAGTCAAGCACTCACTGCAGCATGCAGTTAATTAACAGCGTGTTTGAAATGGTTTGGGTTTGTATTTTGGTCTCTTAATGGGAAGGAAACTTTCTGGCGATGAATAAAACATGGAGTGTATCTTATGGTGGATATATGTGGGCAGGCAGGGTGCTGCAGGTGGCAGCTCGTGTTTCCTCTCTCTGCGTCTGTGCTGCTGATGCATGCACCTCAGGATTCAGAATCACTCTGCCTGTCTGTGTATGTGCCAAACTCTGAGCAGACAGTGTGACCACTAAATGAAGAATCACCTGCTGGTACCCAACAATCCCTCCAATCCTGGGCTCCGGCACATCCTGCTGTTAGGGAGCGCTGAGTGATAAGACCCTGGAGGCAATAACCGCTCTCTGCTCCATCTCCTGTCTCTGCTGCCATTAGACAAGCCGGACTTCAAAACAAGACAAAATCACATCTAAATTGGCATCTTTGGGCTGTTTTCTGGAGCCTCGCAATGTTCCCGAGCTCGTGGTTTCTATTTATCATGCCAGACTGAGAGGTGTTGTGCTTTTTAAACAGGGCAGCATGAAGGCTGGACTGAAGTTCGACGTCACACGGGCTACAGAGGAGAGGAGAGGAAGAAACTGTCACAACATGCTAACAACTGCTTCGGCGTATAGGTGTAGCATGTGGGTGTAAAGACTCCTCACCTGCTGTGGTTTGTCTTTTATTATAATGAGATCCCCTGTAATCAGCACCAAGTCAGCTCCTCCGGGACACAATGACAATTAAATGGTTGGACTCACCGCAGAGGAGGAAAAATGGAAATTACAGTTGTCGTATCAACAGGCAGCGGGCACCCCCGTCGTGCATTTCTTAGACCTGATTAAAATTCAAACACTCCCAGGTCTAGAGCTGCTAATGTGTACATCTGACCCAGCAGCGCTGCCGGCTCCCCTCTCATCCTCAGCCCATTACTGTCAAGTAGGTCTGTATCAAAAGGAGCATGCAGACACGCACTCCAAAGGACGGGATGAATATAAAAGAATCTGTGTCAACATGTCAAGACTCTATTCTTCTGTGTGGCGTCCTGATCACAGCTGCACGCTGGAGATAATTGGGTTGTAATTACCGGGAGATGAGAACACACCGTAGGAGGTCATATGGCGATGAAGCCGCCGTATCGCCGCTAGAAAAAAAGCGAAAGTTGTTCTGCATGATTACCTATCCAGGATAGACCGACTACACAGAAGAAAAAAACATGCAGTGTACTGAGACCCACACACACATCCTTCTGTTAGCGGGCTGTGAGAGGAACTCGCTTTGACACATCACTGCATTTGGTTTCCACATTCTGCCCACAGGGAGATGGCGCCTTGCCAAGCTGCTCGCTGCTGAAATATTAAAGCTGGAACCCATTGTATGTTGCTAATTTGAGAAAACGCTGAAAAAGAAACAGAAATGGATGTTGAGACTTATTTCCCATATTTTGTCTCCATTTTTTTTTTCTTTTCCCCTGAAGACAGAAAGGTCAACATTAATCATAAGTGAAGGTGAATAAACTGCAAAATGCTGCTTTAACACTAACAAACTCTAATGGTGAGTTTCCTCATGACTGCACACGCATTAACGTGCTCTCGTATGAATACAGTCATACTGTGTTGGCAGCACATCTGCTGGGCCTGTGTGGACGCTCCTTTTATTTCACTCATGTGACAAAGTGAAGCCCTGCAGGCGGTGAATCCAGCTGCTTCAACCTCCACATCCCAAATCCCAAACATGTCCCATGTTTTCCTGCCACACTGGTCCCATCCTGACATGAGCAGATCATTATAAATAACCTTCGACAGCTCCTGTAAAAAAAAAAAAAAAAAAGAGGCCAGGACCAAATGTGTGTGAGGGAAAAAAAAATCCACTTAGCAGAACTTTTCCTGCAGATCACACCTGCACAGATCAGCCACTCACTGCTCTGCTATCTGCCTGCCCAGGTATCAATAATTAATGATCCTATCTCAGCTCCTGCCTTCTTATATTCCACTGCAGGATGAGCCCCTCTGTACGGACTACAGGAAACCATTTGTGTTCTTAGACCGTGTGTCCATCGTCATATTTCATTATCTGTGTTTTCGCAGGGTGATGAGGCTGCAGAAAACAAACAACCGAGCACACTCAGGTTAGCTCCTATCTGCCAGGCGTGTTTATTCACAAGTTGTTGAGCGCATAGAGCGTGATTTATTTTCCGGACAATGATAAGGTAAAGCCTCTTAGCAGCCTCTGTTCTCAGCGGGAGATAAGCAGAGGCTGGATGTGCAGAGCATCCTCTTTGCAGTGCAGCAACGTCGGCTGCCGAGGAAAGTCAGTGATCTGTGAAGCTCCACTCTGGAGAAGAATGATCAATACGCTCCCATCTTAGTATTTTCTCTCTGATGCTCAAAGAAATCACTATCCGCTGAACCGACAGAGGAGGTGTGAAGCGGAGGAGGATCGCACTGGGCGGTGAAGGTGGTCAATTCAATTATCCCTCTGTCAGAGCACATTTTCTATTCCAGACTTCCCTCAAACTCCCGAGGAAAAGAAATGCCAAATACTTTGTAGAGTGCTTTAAAATACCCGAGTCTCGATTACACATCACCGTCTTTATTAAAAAAAACATTTCCACATGCATGTATTCATGCATTTAACAGTTCTGCATAAAATGGATATCTGAGTGAAAAAAAAAGTGTTTGGGCTGCTAAATGTTGACAATGTTAATTTCTCCAGAGGGTTCACAGGAGACTCGGCTGCAGACGTCACCCTGTGAATATATGCATCTGCTAATATCAGAGTGTGAGTCAGTGAGTGACACGGAGGGCTGTGCTGTGTGATAACAGCAAATGCTGTGCAGAGAGGAGGGTGAGCGATTTCCACTAAAGCCACAGGATGACGGTGCCAGACGGAGAGAAAGTTTAAGCACCTCACAAGAACCCGGGCCGGCTGTTTGAGCTCAGAAACGTCAGGAGAGAAGACACGAGCGAGTTTAAGGAGCTGGTGAAGACTGATATCTGAAATAAAACGCATCGTATAAACAGAATGCTAAGCGCACAAATGGAGTTAGGAGGTTTTTATTCCTTGCAAGAATGTGTTGTACAAATGTTTGAGTTTGGAGACGAGTATCAGTTTTGGTTTCTGGGACAGATCTGCATCAGCTTTATTATTAAGCTCCAGCTAGCAACCAGTTAGCATAGCATGCATTCAAGTTGCTAAAATGTTTGATACTGATGCAACAGTGTGGACGCAAGTATGGACATCTCTCCATTGATGCATGTCCACAGGTCTGTGTGTGTGTGTGTGTGTGTGTGTGTGTGTGTGTGTGTGTGTGTGTGTGTGAGAAGCAGAGTGTAAAACAAAAGTTTCCCCCACAGGATTAATAAAGCATGTAAAATTATAAAGGTGCAAAAACCAATCATTTATTTCATGAGACAGATGCACATAAGAGGAATGAGTCCATTACAAATTGCATTAAAAACTGCACAAAAATATATGCAGCAATGTTTTTGTGCAGTTAAGACAACATGAAGTCGTTTGTCTGTGATTTATAATCATTAAAATCAAAAGACATGGATGTCAATGACTCTTCATTTGGTTGCCATGATATCTTGTTGAGGCTAAAAAAGCTAGCTCTGCCTCGTCGGAGGAAAAGAGGCTCGTAGGTGATTTGGTTTCATTGGACAGCGCTATCAGCTAGCTGTCTGGTTTCAATCCTTATGCTAAGCTGGGCTAACCAGGTTTACCCGTTTCATTTTGAGCATGTAGATGAAGTTAATGGTATCAATCGTCTCACCTTGGGAATAATCCGACTATCAAGCACAAAATGTCAAACGATTGCAAAACACGAGCCATCAGTGAAATCTGGAGCCGTCAGAGTCGTGAAAACGCCACAAAGAGTCTGAATCCAGCCAATAAGAATCTGACCCCAGAGATGAGGGTACAACAGCAAACAGATGTTGAACCCTCTCGGTAATAAACCTTCTGTTCTCAGGGAAGAAAAAACAAAGGTGGGCGTGTCTGCTGAATAAAAGGTATACATTTAAATCAAAGAGAAACACACACTTTATAAACAACATCAATTCCACATTTGGCCTCTGCTGAAAGCGTGGACGGTGCGATCCATTACGTGAAATCACTCAGCTCAAATCTGACTAACAAATGGAGCCGCAGGAAGTCACACAGAGGTAAGGATAATATTAATTGTAACAAATATGTCGGTGATGTTTGTCCATTTACAAGCACATGCTAATCCAGTCCAGGTCCTCCGCGCTCCATCACGGCGTTGCACATCACAGAGGAGTAGAGGTATACAAATCAGAGGAATGAGCCGTTGTACATGTGAGCGCGAAGCTGGCCGCTGTAAACAATATGTCCTCATTTCTACTGTAAACACGTGTCTTCCTCCACAGCCTGCCCTCTCCCTACAGACACATCTCATCACCTCATCGTGCACGGCTCTCTGCTGCAGCCCCTCGCAGCTCTGGATGCAGCCGAGTGAACCGGGGCGTCATGCGCCTGGCATGGTTAAACAACATCTGACGTGTTGGCGCGGTCCTCAATCAAAAGCAGAACGATGACAGAAAGCCTCGGGATTCATTGTTTCTAATTAAACACTGTTTGTTCCTGCACGTACGAACGCAGGTTTTGATTAAATGTGCCTCGGAATCATGAGAAAAACTCGGAATGGTTACGGACACAGCTGGAAGTTATCAATTATATTCAGGGTTCATTAAAACGGAGATGATTTTCCCCCAGAAACTGGTTATTTATGTTCTCTTTAAATCATCACATCTTGAAGGTCCTCGAACGCCTGAGCAGCAGTCATAATGATTTTAGAAGACGCAATGCACGGACTGATTAAAGGTGGAATATGTTTGAGTTTTTTTACACTCAAATGTGTCCAACAATTAAAAATCAAATAAACCGATTTTAATTTGCTGAGTAATCACATCGCCTCAAATATTTCCATCAGTTGTGAAAATATAGAGACAGCCTTCATTTAAAAGTTGTTACGGGACGTGTCTATGATAGGGGGACCTCCATCAACAAACACAACGAGCTTATGGTTGCCGTGGTAACACAGAGTGTAACGTCAAAGAGCGTTGCCGTGGTAAGGAAGCGTGAGCTGCCGTTTGTGCCGCTGTGATGAAAAAGGTCATGTGACTTTATTTCTCGGATGCATCAGCGCGTCTGGAAACGTGATAGGCCGGTTTCACCTCGGTCGCCTTGACGACGCTCAACTCAGAGGTCGTTTTTCATCGGGGGGTGAGGCGAGCGGAGAGAATCACTTCCATGATTCCGGCCAGCCTCGACGCTGTCGTTCCCCCCTGGTGGCCGAATTCACACACTGTGTATTTAAATCTAATAATAAAACACCCAAATAAACCCCTTTTAAATAAACGTGACTTCTCTTTGCAGTTCTATAATTAAAATAATTAACTTATAGTTTTTCATCGAAGCTGTTATGGTCACGTCGTCGCAGCCTTTTCTCTCCTCGCTCCACAGGAACAACACCTGTGTGGTCACCCTGAGAGCCTTTAACGTCATATCACAGATTCAATTTGGACATGCTGGTCGTGCTGGATAAAATAACAATGAACCAGCGAATGCATGTTTCCATCAACTGTCTCACCCCGGCTTCGTGTAACAATGCATACTTTTCCAACGTGATGAATTATGCAACTCTTCTTCGCTGATCTTTGGGATGATTAACAAGGAACATATAAAAAATAAGATACCGACACAGACTGCATGAATAAAATTTGCATTTAGATGGATGCTATTTATTTGCTCAAATATCTCTCTTAAATATATGAAACTTTAATATTGCGTTGCCACGACTCTAAATTGCCCGTCTCTGGATGTGAGTGTGATGTCATCCCTGTGATTGACAGGTGAGAGTGCACCCCGCCCCTCTCCAGTCTGACCTCTGACCTCGTCCAGGACAAGCACTATAGCTAATGGATGGATGGTCTGCAACATAAGGACAGCCTTTAGAGAGGATAAAAGAGGCTCTCACATTTAGCCTCCAAGCTCAGAAACACTCGAGCATGCATTTGTGTATCGACTGTACAGTGTACAAGTGTTCTCGCTGGGGTCCACATCTGTCTCATTGTTCAAGAACAAGTTTCTGGGTGTTGAATTTTTCACACCTATTATCACCGAGAGAATATTGTAAGAAAGGAACGATGCAACAAAGCAATATAGGCACACAAAGGAAGAGCTGTGTTTACCAGGAAGTGTTGATACACTCGCTGCAGAGATAACAAAAGGACCAGCCAGAGCGAGCCAATAAATATTTTCCTTTCTTAATCCCTGGTCCTGGAGCAGCAGGCCGACTGAACGGGAAAGTTTTCAGTCCAAGAACAAAACCGAAGAAGTTCTCTGATTGTTCTTCTGATTAATCAAAGTGGACAGGAAACAAAAAGATGCCATGTGCAGCTGCAGGCAGCACTTAATTGAGGAAACAAATCTCTCCGCAAAACCCATTCTCTCTGCTCCGCACATAATGAAATTCTCCACCTAAAATTGTTTATTTGACTGCCTTGACCTCTCTCACTCTTCATTTCCAGAGTAATGGAACAGCCTGCGGAGGGAAGATTGTGCGGAGATGTGGATAATATCACAAGATTTGCCATTACAGCCGAGTCTGATCCTGCGACAGCCACTGGAGCTGATAACCTGGGAGGACACGTGCAGGGAGGAAATATCCGTTTTCTCTCCACGCTAGTAAATCTAAAAAAACCAAAACCTGCACTCCACACAGAATTAAAAAAACATTTCACTTTTGAGGTGGACAACAAAGTGATCTTGCGAGCTTTACCCTCCACAGCAAAGCTGTTTACAATGAACTGGATGTGTGGATAGGCTGTGACTCTCAGAAGGAGATGCATATTTATAGCTGGACTTTATCGCTTCTTAAACTCCGCTTTGTAGCACTCACGACACTCAGCCAGCGTGAAAGAAAGGAAATAATAAAAGTCCTTTGAAAGTGGATGAAAAAGCCTGAAATCTCAGGAGGAGTGTGAGGAGATTGAGGCAGACTGCTTTCCTTCATAAATCAAAGCCCATCCAGCAGACACTGACGCAACAGGTGCTTTGCTCCTCCCTCCTTAGTCCTCCTGTTCTTCTGCTTTAGCATGCAAATAACTCGCCTCAGAAAGGGCTTGTTTGCATCTCTAGATTACACACGAGTGCTGCGCAGGGACGTCTCTCAAGTAGGCCACCTCAGATGTCTCCACATACTGCCAGTGTTTCAGAGCGCTCTCCACACTGAGAGGCAGCAGCGATAAACCTTCTGACCCGTCGTGTGCAACCTCCCCCCCCCCCTGCGACCGCCGCAGTGACAGGGGACGTCTTCGAGAGGGGGACGATCTGCCTGTCCAGCTGTCTGTTTGTGGGAACAACATCAGAGGTGTCGCCTCGGTTAATTGGCTGCATGACTCACCGCTGTCCTTGACGTGTTCCTCGCACGTCTGCCTGCTTTTGTCCTCTAATCGTCGTACATCCTGCGAGTTTGGGCAGGAGGACGGTGAAGTGACAGCTCTGCTTTTAGGCGGCACGCGCAGCACACAGGTGAGGCTTCTATAGGGCCGCTCGCTCTGTCACCGTGTCACTGCAGGACGGCTGCCAGCAGATTGCTGCCCTATCTCGTTTAGACAGGAACAAATGAGGCAGAAGATAGAGCTAAAGCTGATCCATGCCACCTCCACTTATCTCTGTGTCCAGAGGCCGTTTCAAAATGAGCTCTGCTGATTAATCCAGCGGCTTCTGGGGCAATATTTGTGCCTCGTGTGTACACGTTAGACTGCTTTAACAAAATCTACGTCTTGAAAGGCGACTTCAGACTCTTTCATTTCTTTTAGTTCCCATCATCTAACATGAGGTGAGGGTATTATTCGTACAGCTGCTGGTGAAGCCCATTTGTTCCTCTTCAGCTGCTTTATTTACCCCCGGTGTGCACTCCACAGCCCGGATACGTGATTGGATATCTGCAGACTAATGACTGAGTGTTTATGACATGGAAAAAGCTGAGTGTGGTTTGTGATGCTAAAACGCAGGTTTCCTTTAGTTTAGCAAAAAGAGTGCTGCAAACAGAGAGAGCTAATCAGCACGACAAGGGGACCAATCAGATGAGGGGATTGCATATCTTCCCCTGCCTCGTCTGTTGGTTTTATAAACAATGTGACGGACTGTTTTTCTAAACTAAGTGACACTAATTCACTTGCAGAGCCCCCGTGGTGCCAGCTTGTTTCTTGGAGAATTCCTCGAAGGAAAAAAAACAAACAAAACATAATATCTTATTCTGATTGGTAGACGACAGTTTGTAAACAAAAAAATTAAGAAAACAGGAGGAAAATAAATATGGATGCACTTCCTCCAAAAAAGAGGCAACCTTGGTGGAAAAGTCACAACAAGCCGCCTCACACGGCGGCTTCTTGATTTACCAAAAGAGCCCAGCTGAACGCACGCTGTTTAAAGCTCACCATGTTAGTCACCATGTTAGTCCAGGCTGCTCCGCACTTTTCCAATTCAAAGCAGACTTCTTTGTCCGTAGGTTTTCTAAACTGCCACAACTTTGTTTTTTGTCCCGTGACTGTAGAGGTCACGAGACGCTGAACGCTGAACTGAAGAAACTGCTCCACCCTCTCGAAGGAGCTTCTGTTTGCCTCTGAGCACAGACGACATCAACGAGCGATCAGCAGACCAGCTGTGTTATCACAACGGATGTAATCGATGATTATGTGCACAGTGGTTGGTGAGATGTTTGTGCCAGGAACAACTTTAGCTGTTTGTCTCTGCATAAACTCAGTGTTTGAAAGAGCCACTGCAGCATTTAAATGCACATGAATAAATTCCGGGGGAATGAATAAACATGGGGGAACACTCTCCTAACCTTGGCTGCCTTCGAAAGTGTAAGTCAAGTCAAGTGCATGCATTATGCAAAGACAAAAAGCAAACTGGAGGCAGCTCTGATGCAACGCTGGCCGAAGCGCTGTGGATCTCAACAGACGCAGACTCTGATTCAATGAAGATCCGAACCCCTGCAGCGGCCCTCTCCGTCTCGCTGGAAGCAGCGCTGATGCCGAGTGAAACCGTTTCAAAGCACACTGATGTTTCCTTTGTTGTTCTAACAGGAGCACATCCTCTGCAAATAAATGCGTCTTTGTGGGAAGTTATTCTCGTCTCGCCGATGAAAACAGAAAGTGCTGATCAGAGAGGGAATTCTACGGGTGATAAAGCTGACCGCCCACCAACAGTTTATATGAGAAACATCCAGCGATCAGCAGCTCTAATAAAATCACTCTGAAGTAGGCCAGCGTGAAATGTGATTTCTCCCTCTAATCACAGCTTCTCTTCTAAAAAGAATAAAACAATTAAGCAGGTCAGGTGACTCGTCTTGTAGCTGTTACGTTTTGCACTTTTCAGGTGGGACACATGGACAGGATAGAAAAGGACATCTTGGAGAGGGAGAGGACGCCATGCAGGGAAGGAGCCGCACGTTGGACTTTGAATCCAAGCCACCCGCTTGGAGGACTGGAGCCTCTCGACATGGGCTCCATCTGCTCCCCTGCTTACACCCTGTGAGGCCTCGCCTGCAATGTGTAACGCAGCGGCAGAGTCGTGGGGCGAAGGTAGTAACAGAGGCTTGATGGGGAGAAGGCGGCACCAGCATGAGCGGCGTGCCCTCCGGCGCTTCTGAAACGCCAAATGCAAAGTGACAGCACACATCGGGATACGCTGTTACAGATGCTACGTGCGAGTACGTGTACGGACGGAGGAGCTACGCTTCGGCGCTGCTGCAGAATCGCAATCTGTGAAGGCTTCCAGAAAACAGCCAATGAAGCATCCTGTTTCGATGTCTTCGTGTAGTTTCTGCCCATCATTGGCGTCCGCAGGGCCGATTGGAAAGACGATTTAGGATCTGAAAAAATGAAAGGACTGCAGCTGCATGGCTTCATCTCTCCAATCGAATATGAGGCACTTAGAGGCGCGTGGAGTGGAAACATGCTGCAGGACAGTTCCCCCCCCCCCCCCCCCCCCCCCCCCCCCAACATCTCTTTTGCAATGTAAGCACATCAACGGAAACTGAACTGGAGAGGAGGCGCCTTTTGAAGATGTTACAGCCCTTTCTAACTACAGCAAACAGAGAGGTGCGTTAATCGTATTGACAGGACCCTTCAGCCTTCACGTGTAAAGGGAGGAGGGCTGCAAATGTTCTGCCACCATTATTCTGATGTATTCAAAACCCAATTTGTCCCCCTTCCAAAGTGAAAACTCTGAAATCAGCGCTGCGCTCAGATCAAAAAGCACGCGGCCGTTTGCATGTAAGAAAAACCACATGCATGTGTACACACTGCAGAGTGATGGGAGTATTAGCTCCAGCTGCGTCGACATGAATTTTCCACACACATACAGACAGAGTTCGATACATTATGAATGAATCAATGAATAAATGAAGGAGGCAGTACGTTCCATTATGATATGGTTAATATGCTTAATTACTCTCTTAAAGCTCGGCACGGCGTTACAGAATTTTAAAAGCCCGACGTGGTTTCTGGATGAATAATGCAGAAAATGAAGCTAAACTGTGCTGTATGTTCTCAGCACTGATAATCAGACGGGGGAGTTGAGCGTGGTGAAACTGGAAAACAGCAACTTACTTGTTTAGTGAGTGTTTAAAGTGCGTGTCTCCAGGCACACCTGTGTTCATCTCTTTTTCTGAGGGATGAATATCCCCGCCGCCGGGGATTACACTGATGCCAATTACTCCAAAACAGATATTTATGTTGTAAAAGAGTGAGTAAATGCAGAATGAAATTCTTGTTTGTGCTGACATTTATGCTGAAATTAATTCTGTGTCAGCGCCATAAAGTTGGATTTTATGCTCCTCGTTTCCCACGTAGAGCTCGGCGCTGGAGTCGGGCCTGGCTTGGATGATGTAACTCCTTGAGAAGGAGGCTCTCTGTGGATCATCATGCATGTCTTGTGCTGTAGGTGGATACGCAGGAGAGGAGAGGAGCTGAGCAAAGCCAAATGTTTTTCTATCAGCCCGGTGAGTAAGCGCCGGTGATAGATGGACACGATAGATCCACATTTTCAGCCTCTTCATTTGGGCGGAGAGAAACAGTGTCCTCACTGCGTTCTGTTTCAGATCACACCTGTCTGATGGGACGACGCTTCCAGTCACGCAGACGTGTTTACTCGGCTGATACCAGCAGAAGTCTAGACTTTGTGTTTGGCTTATCTGCTCATGAGCACATATTTCATATTATGATATAGTTTACTCTTTAATCGTCCCTCTGAGGAAATCTCTGTGTGGACTTCAGCCAACACAGTGCACGCACACACACACACACACACACACACACGTCAGGCATCACAGCAGCATGATGTTTTGCACTTGTTAAGTTGCTTGCACAGATAGTAGTGTAATGCTGCACAGATGTGGCATATGGCTCTGTCCACATATCACTATGTAGTGCTCGTCCATCAGCAGGCAGGACTTTGCTGGCTCTGGATCAAACGACTGAGCTTCTAGCTTCAGCTGTGTCGATGTTTGGTTGCGTCCAAATCTTGAAGAATGAAGCCGAAGTTTAAAATCCTGCAGTTTGTCGAGAGGAAGCAGCAGAAACCTCAAACTCACCACAGAAACAAAGATGCTTCCAGCATTAGTTAAAGTCATCACTGACACACTGAAAAGGATCCGTCTTATCCTTTAGTTAGGCATCTGACGTGATTGACAGGTGTGCATGATGTAGCGGTTCGTTATCACCATGGCAACCGTATTTTCCAGAGGAATTCTCGCCTTGGTGTAAGGCCCGAAATATAACAACGTTAGTACCAAACGGACACGTACGCGTTCTGATTGTCACTCGCGTTGTCTTTGCTTATACTCGCAAAGTCCAAACGTAGCATACGTGTCTTACCGGAGGCCTCCTGTAGGGGGCAGGCAGCCAAATAGAGCTCGGTTTGTCTACCGTTTGTGTGGTCCGGAAACGGATATCATAAAGATGGTTATAATCACGAACCATATCCATCAAACGCTCCTCAAACATCGTGTCCTGTTCCGTCATTTTTTTTAAAAACGCCTCCTATATGCTCGTCAACCGCCAAACGTCCGGGGAAACCATAGAAACCAGCGACTGTTTATATTACGCCCACGAGCGCCTCTAGCGGGACTGACGATACTGCAACTTGCGGACGCGTAGTTGTACCTCGCGCATTTTGGTGCGACCACCAACGCCAGGTACGCAAGTGCGTATCCTGCGTTGTCGGCTGCGTATCTAACGTTGAGCATATTTCGGGCCTTAGATTTAAGTTGAAATGATCTCAACTGGTGCGACGCCTTTAAAGAAATCCTAAATCTGGAGTTGAAGTCAAACGAGGCGACGTTTCCCTGAAGCGCAGCGGGTTCATCATCACACCTGTTGAAGAGCTGGAGGGTGAAGGATGGCTGCAGCAGTGCCTCAAATAGAGCTCATCACATCTGATCACGTCCATGCCTGTGGTGAGAGGTGGGTCCAACCTCTTCTTTCTTCATTAACCACTCTCTGTTCAGAGGCACTTTAATCTTTAATCTGCTGAAAACACTTTAATTAGTGCTGTGCAGATAGGAGGCTACTCATCAAACATGGAGGTGTCCCTTGTTTAAGCAAAGTCACAAAACACAGCAGGTTGTTGCTTTCCCAGTTTAATCACACTGTCAACGACAGAAACTGAATTTGGTATTTTTCCTCAAAGACTGAGACGATTTTCCGGTCGGTTCCCTGGAGTGAATGTTTCGGATGCCAGGGAGAGAAAGGGACTACGATTTGAGAGTGACTCACCTCTCGGGGAGCTGTCATCCAACATCAGTGTGTTTTTCTTGCTTCGTCTGGGGGACGAGGTCCCGCCCCTCCCTCCCTTCCCGCCTTTCTGCTTGGCTTCTTCCCACCCAGGAGAAGCACAGCGTTTCAGCTCTGCCAGTCTGTCCTCTCAGAAGGAGATCTGGCCATCCCCATCTGTCCCTGTTCACTCGTAAAGTGTGTTCACGAAAAAGTCCCCACAACCAGTGTGAGCGCGCTCAAACCGCGCTCATGATGAAGAGCTGAAATGACAACGTGCAAACCACAGAGTAGTAGAAATGTGTATGAAATGGAGGGGGCGTTAATGGGCTGACCTCAGATACACTGCTGCGTCCCTTTCTGAAATTATCCCCGGACATAACATGTCGAGGAGGATTTGTCTCTGCACAAAGCTCTGATGAGTGAATACACGGGCAGAAGGTGTGTGTGTGTTAATAATTACACCGGCTCACTACGGATAAATGAGATCATTCACTGATGGCGGCGATGGCCCTATAATCGACTCCTCAGATCAGACTCCCGTCCCTAACCCCCCCGTCTGCCCACACCGGGCTCCACTCTGACTCACTCCTCTGTATTCTGCTGCCATCCCGAGTCAGCCATTACTGAAGCCTGGGTGGCTTAATAAGAGAAATGGAGACGTCTGTGCAGAAAAAATGACTACTGACAGGGAGCGCTAATGACACATGGCGAGTCTCTGCTTCGATTTCCCGCGTTATCTGATCTTTAATTAAGGATTTAAAGCAGGAGCACACGCACTTCATTGTGTACATATTTAATAAAGCCCTAGCTTGTCGTAGCAGCGCTAATAAAAGTCAATGAATTTAGATTAGATTACAATCGTAGCATACATACCAGCAGCCAGGGGCGTGTCCACATAACCCCCCCAGGGTGTCAAAATCCTAAACTATGATTGGCTATTAACCTTGTCAGAGGCAGAACTTGTAAAATCAATAATTCAGGATTTTACCACGGGTCACCTGCAGCTTCCTTTATACGTCGATAAAAACCTGCAGGTGCACAGGTGAGAGGAGTGATGCTGTCTGACGCTGCATCAAATAACCACACGTGTGTTTCTGAGGTCGATGTTGTGCATTTGTTTTCTCCCCATGAAATGAAATATACATAATCCCAGTTTAATCCAGCCTTCCTGTGTTAAATGCTCATTTATCTGCCAGATATATATATTTCTGGCCTTCTGTTTGTGTGCACATAAAACAGAACGCCATGCCTGCATCAATCATCCTGTTATAAAAAGGTCTGGGCACGTGTCCATATACACATTCAAACATAAAGATTTGATTTATTACGTTATAAAAAGTGGCTGTAAGGTCAATCTGTGAGTTTTCCATCTGCATCATCAGAAAGTTTTATAGTTTGTGAAAAAAAAAAACCTGGATAATTCATCCTTTCAGGTTAAACAATACTGACATCCTCACTGTGCAGATTCTGCATTACTCTCATAAAAGTAAAAAAAAGTGAGATCAGAGACATCCCTCTGTGCCCCAGTTAGGAAACCAAAGTGATGGAACAAGATTCTTTTTACACATTTCCTTTGCATGCTGCGGGCAACCAGACTACTTTCGATTTGCACATTTTCAGGAGACATAAACCCCAGATATCTTCTGAAACAGAAGAGATACCGAGAGCCTTCTTCTCTTTCATGTCTGCCAATGAGAGCAGCAATCACAAATTGGTGTAAAATAAACAAGCAGACCCATTTACGTAAGTCATGTGATAAGAGTCGGGCAAAGTCAAAAGGACAGTTTGAAAGCGGCAGTGATAAGAAAGAGACTCCGCACACAAGAAGAAAAAAGGTAATAATCCCAGTCAGGTTTACACCATCTGTCAGCCAGTCAGATAGCTAGTGAGTGAAGCAGAGAAGGATCTTGACTGGTAACTGCATTTTCCTCTTCAGGGGAAATATCCGAGCTGGTTGCGAGCGCACCTCCTGCGCATCAAATAAGAGTGAAGCTCAAATTGAATCAGACATAACGAGAGCATCCTGCTCTGATGAAGATCTGGGTTTGGAGAGAGAGAGAGAGAGAGAGAGAGAGAGAGAGAGAGAGAGAGAGAGAGAGAGAGAGAGAGAGAGAGAGAGAGAGAGAGAGTGAGAGAGAGAGAGAGAAAGCAAGTTGCATTTGAAAACACAACAAACGCTCTGATACAGAGGCTGCTGCTGTGCATCATACAGAGAGCTTCTTCTATTAAGAAACAGCAATAAAAAAAAACATGTCAGGCGTTAAAATCCTCCATTCATCGCGTGTACTGATCTTAGAAGCCACAATATGTGGCGTTTTACGGCTGAGTTATAACGCAGCAGTAATCCGCTGCGGTTCAGCTAAATAAATCAATAACTGCTGGAGTGATCGGGGCATAAATCTGTCACTCATTTGTCACGGCTAACGACGTGGACGGGTGTGTCTCTCCATGCGTGTTGCAGCCCTGCTGGAGACGTGTCCTGGCGCTCATTACCATTCAAGCAGTGGATGCCTGAGCCTCTGACCCAAATTCAAGATGGCACATGTAAAATTCACAGATTCCAGGTCAGGCTGTGTGTCTGTGCTGTGCGGTGCGTTGTTGTGGGTCTGTAAATGTTGAGGAAAAAAAAAAAAAGAGAGGAAGGACATAAATGTTTGGAAACAAGCCATCATGGATGCTACGTGGGTTGTTTGTGTGGGTCTATGCTGGGAAAAAAGAACAAGACCGAATCGAATCAATGGAGGCAGTGACCTTGGGGAAAAAGGCCTTACGGTAGAGTCAGTCATTGATGCATCCTCAGCCTGCAGCTGATAACCTCTGGAGGACTTAGGGAGCCGGACCCACCATGCTAAAGCTTCTCTCCTGATGGACTTAATTAAAGGAAGATTTGCCCAAAAAACAACTATTTAAAACACATAATGTGCACAGCTCATGACTCTACATGCATGTTAATCAAACATGAGCAAAATATTTCATATCTCCTCCGCTCTCAGAAGACTCACCAAAATGAGATTCTGTTAGCCGGAGGTGGAGAGCGACTAGGAAGCATCGATTTCACTGTAATTTGCCTTCAGGTGTCAGAAGAAATGCTGAGTGGTTGAACTGGCAGGCTGTTCTAAATTTCTACATGAATTCAGTGCTGAGGTGCAGATTAGCATTGATTGGTGTTCGTGGGAAGAAGTGAGAGGGCAGGACAGATGCTAGTTTATAGTGGCTGCTGCAGCACTGATACACAAACTGAAACCAACAGACCTCTTCTACATCTCCAAAACATTTACGTCTCTTTGTCACAATCAAAGGCTGCAAAAGTACTTCAAACGCTGGAAGCTTATCCAATCACAGGGCGCCGCGAGTCTGTTTCATCGGCTGGCAGCTACACTGAATCCCGACAAGTCCACAGGCGCCGCAAAGTGTCATTATATATGTGAAATGTTCAAAGGCAGCTGAAAAGCGACAGTAATTGCACTCATTTTCCATCATGGATTTAGCCAGAGTATTGTATTGTATTGTATTGTATTTTTTTTCAACAACAGTTTGCACGTTAACACCAATCAATTCACGCCAAATTGAATTCCATTGTGAAATGTGAAATCACGCAGCTGTGAGGCTGCACAGAACAGCCTCAACATGAGAGCCTTGATTGGGCTGTGGTGCAACACAAATATGTATTAAAGAAAAAAACATGCAAAAGGACTTTTTTTTTTTTTTTTTTTTTTGGATCAATAAAGCAGATGCAGGACCCGTACGGATGGTTCCAGCTTCTTAGTTGAGATTATTGACCACACAGCACCAACGCTGCCTCCTCTTCTGCCCAAGGTACACAAGTTGGCACATAGTCATTAAAAAGGATCCTGCTTATGTATGCACAACTAATGACACAATCTCTTTCCATCGCTCTCCTCGGAACTATTCCTGCCTATATTTAGAAATCGTGTTTCCACGCCCGCAGCTAAGACAAGAGAATATATCTGCAGAAGAAGACAAAGTGTAGTTTCCTCGTGATATATCGTGCACAGATACCACCTCAACGAGCAATAAAAGCTCTGAATTTAAAGAGACAGACACTTCAAATATGATTGAGGGAGGAGGATAAAAAGGATGTTTGGCATGCACCAAGGGTTTCTAGGAACTGTATTTCCTGGAGTTACTGTCAGCTGATTGGTCAGCTGTCACAACAAGTCAGTACAGGTGAGCTGACCCAGCCTGTTGCTTTATGCTAATCAAACCTAGCATGACGTTTCTTCATCTCCTGTGTCCGAGAGGACGATCGTCTATGACTCGAAACAACTCTTTCCTCCGAGGCATGCATGTGCAGACTGTCAGGATTATTATTAGTACTTCACCTGCATAGTTAGAAACCCGAAGGCAGGATGAAACAAAATTAACTTAACATTTTAGCACTAATTCAATTTCCTGCAGACGAGAGGCACAAGTTTTAGATGTTACACAAAAAATGCACATTCAAAATATTGATGATAGTAAGAAGGTAGAGTCGCTCAGCTCAACAACACAAACGGTCTCGTTAGAACAGTGGAAATACTCAAACCACTGTACGACATGAGTCTGTAGTTCCCCACTTTGTTCGGCTCGTGAACCCACATCCAGAACGCAGACTGCCAGGAGTGTGTCCAGACTGATTTACCACCTGGGGCACTGATTCATGCTGGGACGCTTGTGTGCGCATGCAAGCCAATGAATTACACATGTTTTACCCTTTTCTATCCCCACAGATGAGACGTACTTTTAAGTAACACAGTTTGGCAAAAGATGCATTTCTTAGCTCCCTTCTTTAATTCAAAAACGAAGATGTGCAAAGTCAAAATTTGGAGTACTTTGGAGGAATTGCACATGCACATGTTTGTTGGCTGTCAGACAGAGACTCTGCATGTTTGTCGTGTTGGCACGGGCCATGGCTGACAAAGCCTTCCGGTGTTCTGCAGAAAACATTGTGTTTGCACTTTAAGTAATCCAACGAGACATGTTAATGTATGACCGCCTGCCAGCGTGCTTAAGATGGACTGAAGTTGTAAAGAATGTAATTTATAGCACAGAAGGTGAACTTTTACGTGTGTCAGTGATGACGGGATTAGAATGACCATGTAGCACATATATGGGGCGTCTCAGTCTGCGCTAATGGACAAAACCTGGCCGAGCTGTTTTACGAGACCACAGGACTCTTTAGCACTTGTGACATGTGGAGAAGTTAGTGTTAAACGTATGGGAGGGGGGGACATGTCGGCCCTGCGTAATTACAGTTACGAACGGACTGAAAACGTTGCACCTCTTAACTCCTCTTGAGTGTTATAATCATGCCCTTTTAAAAAACATGGCAACAACTCATCAAAAATTCAACGACACACAGAGAGAGAGAGAGAGAGAGAGAGGAGAGACGTGATGGGAGACGAGGCTCTGTTGCAAAAGCACCACCCACCTACTGCGCCTGAGCACAAAACAAAAAAGAAAGAAAGAAAGAAAGGCACCTCCACTTCTCCTTGCTCTATTACCTCGACCCCCTAGAGTGAGACACAGCAGCTCTGTATCCTGGTTGATCTGCAACATGAGCTAATGAGCTCAGAGGAGCTACACAACACGGCCGGGAAATCGAAGCAGCCGGAGAGAAACGTGTAAATTAGGGAGATCTCCCCAGACGCTGTGCCGGACAAAGGATATGGAGATATTTACCACAGAGGGTTAGCCGATTGGAATCAACACCCAGCGCTCTTTAGGGGACGCTAATTACAAGACTTCAAATGGAAAAAACAAAGCATTTAAATGTATTCAAAATGTAAAGAGCAGCAGTTCGCCTCCTCACCGGTTGTGTTGACCAGTGATTGAGTCCGCTGATGGCTGAACATGTCAAAGCTGGAGGCAGAAAATGCATCTGGACAAACCGTCTGTGCTTGATGCTGCATCGTGCCATTTCAATCACAAAGCCAATTTAAGATCCGGCCTTTCACAGTGGACTGATAGAATTAAACATGTGTGACAGTGCAGAGCATGCAGCTTGTTTCATCATCTCGTAGAGCAGAGCAGAGCGCGCTCAGCCCTCATCTGTTTCCCCGTGCCCCAATCCTTGTCTCACCTGGCAGTGACTGATGGAGTTCAGCTGTGCC